>NC_133802.1:36331241-36396241 GCF_043250625.1 Sebastes fasciatus | reverse complement strand
TGTTGGTCCGTCAGCTGGTCACTGAGACGGAGCTTCTGATGAGGACGTGTTGGTCCGTCAGCTGGTCACTGAGACGGATACTTGTGATGAGGACGTGTTGGTCCGTCAGCTGGTCACTGAGACGGATACTTGTGATGAGGACGTGTTGGTCCGTCAGCTGGTCACTGAGACGGAGCTTTTCACATTCCAGCTAAGTAGCTGTTTTGTTTAAAATGTGTTTCAACTTATTAATTAAGAATTCAGGTGTTCATCTCACTGAAGTCTGCAACCTGAGCTCAGCTTCACCTTTCATCCGTTCATCTTCCTGCTTCACAGCGATGACAGAAAACAGCAGGAACATCTGGATATTAACTGGGATCAAGACTTTCTATTAATAATACTGCATCAAAGCTCATTTTACCCCCAATAGGTCATGTATTCATGTTCATTACAACAGCAGATACATAAGCGTATAATATGCATTCAATAGATTAACGTCACATATCATATCATTTATAACTAAGCTAATTAGCAATGCTAAAAGTAAATACACAGTGCCAATCAAAACATAACATATGCAATTAAAAATACTGAGCAGAGTTCATCTCAAGCCGCAGAGCGGTGTGGCAGAGCAGTGTGGCAGAGCGGTGTGGCAGAGTGGTGTGGCAGAGCGGAGTGGCAGTGTGGCAGAGCGGTGTGGCAGTGTGGCAGAGCAGTGTGGCAGTGTGGCAGAGCGGTGTGGCAGTGTGGCAGAGCGGAGTGGCGGTGTGGCAGAGCGCTGTAGCGGTGTGGCAGAGCGGTGTGGCAGAGCAGTGTGGCAGAGCGGAGTGGCAGAGCGGTGTGGCGGTGTGGCAGAGCGGTGTAGCGGTGTGGCAGAACGGTATGGCAGAGCTGCGGTGGCAGAGCGGTGTGGCAGAGCTGCGGTGGCAGAGCAGTGTGGCAGAGCTGCGGTGGCAGAGCGGTGTGGCAGAGCGGTGTGGCAGAGCGGTGTGGCAGAACACTGTGGCAGAGCCGTGTAGCAGAGCGGTGTGGCAGTGTGGCAGAGCGGTGTGGCAGAGCAGTGTGGCAGAGCTGCGGTAGCAGAGCGGTGTGGCAGTGTGGCAGAGCGGTGTGGCAGAGCGGTGTGGCAGTGTGGCAGAGCGGTGTGGCAGAGCGGTGTGGCAGAGCGCTGAGGCAGTGTAGCAGAGCGGTGTGGCAGAGCGCTGTAGCAGAGCCGTGTAGCAGAGCGGTGTGGCAGAGCACTGAGGCAGTGTGGCAGAGCGCTGTGGCAGAGCACTGTGGCAGTGTGGCAGAGCGCTGTGACAGAGCCGTGTAGCAGAGCGATGTGGCAGAGCGCTGAGGCAGTGTGGCAGAGCGCTGTGGCAGAGCCGTGTAGCAGAGCGGTGTGGCAGAGCGCTGTGGCAGAGCCGTGTAGCAGAGCGGTGTGGCAGAGCGCTGAGGCAGTGTGGCAGAGCGCTGTGGCAGAGCCGTGTAGCAGAGCGGTGTGGCAGAGCGCTGAGGCAGTGTGGCAGAGCGCTGTGGCAGAGCCGTGTAGCAGAGCGGTGTGGCAGAGCGCTGAGGCAGTGTGGCAGAGCGCTGTGGCAGAGCGGTGTGGCAGATCGCTGTGGCAGAGCGGTGTGGCAGAGCGGTGTGGCAGAGCGCTGAGGCAGTGTGGCAGAGCGCTGTGGCAGAGCGCTGTGGCAGAGCCGTGTAGCAGAGCGGTGTAGAAGAGCGGTGTGGCAGAGCGGTGTGCCCCCCCCCTTATTTCTAACCGGTACGCAGGATTGTTCCCTCCGGGGCACGAGTCCCAAACAGACCGGAGCGGTTGCATCCTGAGTTAATAAAACATGGAAGAGCAGAAGGGAAACGGCGTCAGAAGGAGATCCAAGAAGGCTGCCTGCCCTCATCGGGGAGAAACACTCGGAGGGTAAAGAGTTGGCTTTCAACCTGACGGTACCACGCTTCGGTTTTCCTTCGTTCTTTGACACAGTTTAGAAACAGTTTCTGGGACTTGAATTAAAAAACAAACTTCAGTGGCGCTCTATAGGACTCCATCTTATTAAAGTAGAGCATCAATAAGCTCCGGCCTGTGGCTCGTTATAGCTCCTGATATCACCGTTATGTAATCTGTATTAGTTCCTCTCCTCAGTAGAGGCTCATCAACCTTCAGTCTCCATGATTATGTGATATTAGTTCTACCATCATAGGAGCTGGTCAGCGTGTGCTGCTTATCTACTGGCTCTGTGTGCAGTATGAACCACATCTCTGTGTGTTTGGGGTTCATGAAGGGGGGGCTGCTGTAGCTCAGTGGGTTGAGCAGGTTGTTCTTTAACTGTCTGCATGTCGAAGTGTCCTTAATGCTTTACAGCAGCTCTCCTGCTCCTGAGGATGAGGACGAGGACGAGGACGAGGACGAGGACGAGGATGGTTGAATGCAGAGGTCATAATCATTATGTACCTGTATTTATATGTTATCTAATAAACTTTAGTTCAAGCTGAAGATGAAGCATTTACATTTGTTGGAATATAAATGCAGTTAATATCTGTCCATTATACAATCATCTACAAACATAGACTGTTATATTACATTTTTAAACTTTAAACTGTAGTTTGAAAAGTGAAAGCTAACAACAATACAGCCACACCAGCACCTCTGTGAGGCTACTTGGATATGCTTCAATGCTAATGTGCAGTCACTAAGCGGGTAAAATGTTGAAATCAAGAAAACAACCTTCTGTTTATTCTGCTGTGCATTTTGTTGTATTTGGTGAATTTCTGCTTCGAGGTTGTTGACAGAATTGTGTTTTGCAGCTTTTCAGCCCTCCACCTGCAGCAGCTGGTCTACGGCCTGTTTGTGTGTGTGTGTGTGTGTGTGTGTGTGTGTGTGTGTGTGTGTGTGTGTGTGTGTCACATGCAGGCAGGTGGCAGGATAATGTCAGCGCTGGCTGCGTGTGCTCACATGTCAGTGAAGAAGAGGAGAATATCTTTTGAAAAGGGCATCTTTTAAAGGCCAGAAGTACAGTCTCAATATCTCCTCTTCTCTTCCTGTTGAGTCAGGTTGACGCTCTCTCCCGCGGCGAGCAACAGTTTATAATATTTACTCATAAAATATTAAAAATGTTTAGACCTTAAAGCAGAAATATGAAGGTCATAGTTGAAGGTCACTGTCTATAGAATAAATGACAGCTAAATAACAAATATAAAACCTCTTTCACACACTAAAGCTCCTCTCATTCATCATGTAGTGCACACATGTTCACCAACAGCATGTAGTGCACACATGTTCACCAACAGCATGTAGTGCACACATGTTCACCAACAGCATGTAGTGCACACATGTTCACCAACAGCATGTAGTGCACACATGTTCACCAACAGCATGTAGTGCACACATGTTCACCAACAGCATGTAGTGCACACATGTTCACCAACAGCATGTAGTGCACACATGTTCACCAACAGCATGTAGTGCACACATGTTCACCAACAGCATGTAGTGCACACATGTTCACCAACAGCATGTAGTGCACACATGTTCACCAACAGCCTGTAGTGCACACATGTTCACCAACAGCTCTTCACAAACAATCCAATAGATATGAATCCTGAATATATCTGTTCCATCTAATAGTCATGTATGTGGTAGGCCCACTTTAGCTTTATGAACATGAGTTTAAACACTTCATGGAGTGATTAGTCTTCCCTCAGAGATGACTGTGGACACTAGAAGGAGCAGGTTGGTGTATTATATATTATATATATATTAACATATATGTGTGTTTATGTGAGTGAGAGAAAGAGAGGGGGGGCTGCTCATTGTTCTGACGGCACCATAGTCTGAAAAAGCCCATTTGTCCAACAGCCCGTTATCCGAAAAACAAACATCCATTGTTCTGAAGGCCCATTGCTCCGAAAACACCAAGCCGGTCTCACTGAGTGACGTCTGAAGAGGACTCTCTCTCTGTGAGGGAACGGTCAGTTCATGTAGCTCGCTAGCTAACTCCGTTCCTGTCTCAACTGTCGGCAGCCTGGACATGTTCTTCATCACATGATGAGACATGCAGATTTCAGGAATACGTCCGCTGTTGGCCCGTTGTTCATGTGAAGCCTCACAACTCCTAAACTCCGGTTATTATGGAAATGTTCCTGGTTTACTGCTCTGGTTCCTTTGTTTTGCAGCTTCCTGCTGGTAAACATGGAAATGTCAAACTTTATGAGCGGATAAAGAGTGGCAGAATGCACCTCTGTTTTCTGTCCCTGTGAGGCTAAAGGTGTCATTACAACTGGAAGGATTGAACCTGAAGGAGCCTCATGTGAAGAGGCTGCAGCACCACAGAGAGCTGATTAACCTCGCTGCCTCACCTGCCTGCTGCCGGGAGACACACAGCTGATCCTCCTCATCGACGTCAACAGTTCTACAGCAAACACAGTATAGTGGTGTTATCTGGAAACCTCCTTTCTCCTTCACGTATTCTTCCTCTTCTCCAGAACCTGCAGTCGCTCAAACTGGGTTCAAATCCACAATCCTTGTTCTGTGGAAAATCGCCTTCCAGACTTCAGTTGAAGCTAATGTGATCATTTAAAGACATTACAGCAGACATATATAATACTGTGCATTACATATATAATACTGTGCATTAAATCATACGTTTTGTTTGATTTGCACAGTGAAGGTCAAACATCTCAGTGAAGGTCAAACATCTAATAAGCAACACCTTTGTGAGTGGAGGGGCACTTCTGAGAGTGCAGATTCAAGTGGTGCATTTTCCAAAGTTGTTTGATGGATGTTTGATGTGCACACGGGGGGCTCAGGGTCCACGCACACAGTCAGGGTTCGATTACCAGCAGCGGAACGTCCGGCTCCCAGGTGTTGTTTCCAGAGTGAAAGTTATTTGTAGTGCATCCTGTGCAGTAGAGAGGTCATTGTTGCTGTGAACCGTACGGCTCGTGGTCAAAATAGGCGATACCTGCTGACGTTCCATGTGTCGACGGAGCGTAACGCACGGAGGAACTGATGTCTGCATTGGTGACGTTACAAAGTGTTCCAAATGGAGGACTTCTGTCATTCCGTGAACGTGGAGCACCGAGCAGGAAGTATCCTGTTTATTACACTCTGGAACGGAACGCAGTCATTACCCGCACATCTGTCTGCAGCCCGTCCAGGTGACCTGAAGGTCAGCAGTGCAGCGCAGCAACAAGATGAGACGGTCCAGAATAATAACAACACAAATGTCTCCTGGTTCTGTGCCTGGATCACGTCCATCGCTGAGCGTGTGGCAATAAATCTGACAACCATTATCCCTCGGCCTTATACAGCAGAATATGATATTATATAGTGCTCCTTCTCTCGTTGAGGAATTAATACAAACCTTTCTCTTTTCAGTTTCAAACATTAAAATCGCTTCAGGGTTTGAAATTCACTTTGGTTAGTAGAAAAACCGTCCACAGAGCGAGTTCTACCACCCGCGGTTCCATCTGAAGTTAACGGGCCATGCTGGTACTGCTCACACGCACGCACGCACGCACGCACGCACGCACGCACGCGCGCACGCACGCACGCACGCATGCACACATGCACACACACACACACACACACACACACACACACACACACACACACACACACACACACACAAACACTGCTCAGTGTGTGTTCAGCAGGTCCAACCTGTTCTTTAAGTTCAGCGTGTTCCACAGTTCTCTTATTAGAAGTCAGATGTGCTGTTGCAGCGTTTATGAACACCACTGCAGCGTTCACTGATCTCAGCTGCTGCATCATCTCATTTCAATGAAGTTTGTTTTTCTCAGCAGATATGCAGCAGCTCTCCTCGGGCACCTCCATGTAGTTCACATCGGAGTTCCTGCTGAATATAACAGACGGCTCTCCACAATAGTACTGTCCTCCAGTGTTGTGATGCTGCGTCTGTCCTCCAGTGTTGTGATGCTGCGTCTGTCCTCCAGTGTTGTGATGCTGCGTCTGTCCTTCAGTGTTGTGATGCTGCGCCTGTCCTCCAGTGTTGTGATGCTGCGTCTGTCCTTCAGTGTTGTGATGCTGCGTCTGTCCTTCAGTGTTGTGATGCTGCGTCTGTCCTTCAGTGTTGTGATGCTGCGTCTGTCCTTCAGTGTTGTGATGCTGCGTCTGTCCTTCAGTGTTGTGATGCTGCGTCTGTCCTCCAGTGTTGTGATGCTGCGTCTGTCCTCCAGTGTTGTGATGCTGCGTCTGTCCTCCAGTGTTGTGATGCTGCGTCTGTCCTCCAGTGTTGTGATGCTGCGTCTGTCCTTCAGTGTTGTGATGCTGCGTCTGTCCTTCAGTGTTGTGATGCTGCGTCTGTCCTTCAGTGTTGTGATGCTGCGTCTGTCCTTCAGTGTTGTGATGCTGCGTCTGTCCTTCAGTGTTGTGATGCTGCGTCTGTCCTTCAGTGTTGTGATGCTGCGTCTGTCCTTCAGTGTTGTGATGCTGCGTCTGTCCTCCAGTGTTGTGATGCTGCGTCTGTCCTTCAGTGTTGTGATGCTTCGCCTGTCCTTCAGTGTTGTGATGCTGCGTCTGTCCTTCAGTGTTGTGATGCTGCGTCTGTCCTTCAGTGTTGTGATGCTGCGTCTGTCCTTCAGTGTTGTGATGCTGCGTCTGTCCTTCAGTGTTGTGATGCTGCGTCTGTCCTTCCATTGTTAATAATAATAATAATAATAATAATCTGTTGAGCATCGCTGGTGTGTCTTTGCATTGTAATGAATACATGATTTTGTGTTTGCTTTGCCTGAATGTGTGCATGCATACAGTATCCGTATCAGCGTGTGTGTGTGTGTGTGTGTGTGTGTGTGTGTGCGTGTGTGTGCAGCAGATAGTGGAGATGAAAGAAATGTCAGCTGCCAACAGACATCCTGCTGATCTGCAGTCTTCCACTCTGCATGTGGGCCTGTTGTCTCTGTGATCAGCTGGTTACAGTTTCCCTGCAGTCAAACAACAGATTACAGATGAACCCCAGTGACTCCATGTGATGATCATGTGATGAAGATGTGATGAAGATGTGATGAAGATGTGATGAAGATGTGATGATCATGTGATGAAGATGTGATGATCATGTGATGAAGATGTGATGATCATGTGATGAAGATGTGATGATCCTGTGATGAACATGTGATGAAGATGTGATGATGTGATGAAGATGTGATGAAGATGTGATGATGTGATGAAGATGTGATGATGATGTGATGATGTGATGAAGATGTGATGATCATGTGATGAAGATGTGATGATCCTGTGATGAACATGTGATGAAGATGTGATGATGTGATGAAGATGTGATGAAGATGTGATGATGTGATGAAGATGTGATGATGATGTGATGATGTGATGAAGATGTGATGATCATGTGATGAAGATGTGATGATCCTGTGATGATCATGTGATGAAGATGTGATGATCCTGTGATGAACATGTGATGAAGATGTGATGATGTGATGAAGATGTGATGAAGATGTGATGATGTGATGAAGATGTGATGGTGATGAAGATGTGATGAAGATGTGATGATGTGATGAAGATGTGATGAAGATGTGATGATGTGATGAAGATGTGATGATGATGTGATGATGTGATGAAGATGTGATGATCATGTGATGAAGATGTGATGAAGATGTGATGATGTGATGAAAATGTGATGATCATGTGATGAAGATGTGATGAAGATGTGATGAAGATGTGATGATGTGATGAAGATGTGATGAAGATGTGATGATGTGATGAAGATGTGATGAAGATGTGATGAAGATGTGATGATGTGATGAAGATGTGATGATGTGATGATGTGATGAAGATGTGATGATCATGTGATGAAGATGTGATGATCCTGTGATGAACATGTGATGAAGATGTGATGAAGATGTGATGAAGATGTGATGAAGATGTGATGATGTGATGAAGATGTGATGATGATGTGATGATGTGATGAAGATGTGATGAAGATGTGATGATGTGATGAAGATGTGATGAAGATGTGATGATGTGATGAAGATGTGATGATGATGTGATGATGTGATGAAGATGTGATGATCATGTGATGAAGATGTGATGAAGATGTGATGATGTGATGAAAATGTGATGAAGATGTGATGATGTGATGAAGATGTGATGATCATGTGATGAAGATGTGATGATGTGATGAAGATGTGATGATCATGTGATGAAGATGTGATGAAGATGTGATGATGTGATGAAAATGTGATGATCATGTGATGAAGATGTGATGAAGATGTGATGAAGATGTGATGATGTGATGAAGATGTGATGAAGATGTGATGAAGATGTGATGATGTGATGAAGATGTGATGATGATGTGATGATGTGATGAAGATGTGATGATCATGTGATGAAGATGTGATGATCCTGTGATGAACATGTGATGAAGATGTGATGAAGATGTGATGAAGATGTGATGAAGATGTGATGATGTGATGAAGATGTGATGATGATGTGATGATGTGATGAAGATGTGATGAAGATGTGATGATGTGATGAAGATGTGATGAAGATGTGATGATGTGATGAAGATGTGATGATGATGTGATGAAGATGTGATGATCATGTGATGAAGATGTGATGAAGATGTGATGATGTGATGAAAATGTGATGAAGATGTGATGATGTGATGAAGATGTGATGATCATGTGATGAAGATGTGATGAAGATGTGATGATGTGATGAAAATGTGATGATCATGTGATGAAGATGTGATGAAGATGTGATGAAGATGTGATGATGTGATGAAGATGTGATGAAGATGTGATGATGTGATGAAGATGTGATGATCCTTGTGTGTGTTTGTGAGGCCGAGTCACTGTCACCACATCCACGTATGTTCGCTCACGTTCAGTCTGGAGAAGCGTAGTTCATCTTTAGGACAAGATGCACACACGCACGCACGCACACACACACACACACACACACACACACACACACACACACACACACACACACACACACACACACACACACAGTATGTATGGACTTATTGTATATTCACCAGTAGATGGACTAAAACAGGCTGCTGCTCGAGCACGGGTCAAGGGTTCATCCTCAGAGCAGCATGAATGTGGAGATGCACATAAACCACAACAACGACCTGCGTGACAAGCAAGCTGATTGGTTGATGGATCCGACACCTGGTCATGAACCTTTCTTTATTTATATCTGGTAGAAGCATTATTTGATCTTCAGGCTGGAACTACTGCACACGACCACAAAACAAGGAAGCAGCTGATGTAAACATCATTTATCATACACACTTCATAAATATATATATATATAATAATATATCTACTGTCATCACTCCTGATGTTGACACAATGCATCATATGATCTGATAAATGGGAGCTTTTTATGAATAACAGCAACAATATATAATCCTGTTATAATAATTATAATATAGTTTAGATTTAGTCCAGAGGGATACGTATGATATGTCCTCACAGCGCTGGTTGTGCTAACTGACATACTAGTTATTGGTAAACTCATTGTTATGTCTCAGATTTCAGTGTATTGATGGAGGAGTTGGGAATATAAACAAGTCAGAGGATCGCTGCTTAGAGAGTCCCGTCTGGACCTGCTCCGTATGAAGAGCGTCTCCAGATAACCTCTGTTATGATTTACATCATATATATATATAACAATAAACTGAATTAAACTGGTAGACTAACAATGTAATTGTGACTTGTACCGCTCCGCGAGGCTCGACTGCAGTCGGCAGAAATACACACAGAATGAAACCTTCAGTGTTTTGAGTCCCCGTTAATGCTTCATGCTTTTCTTGTCTGTTTGAATCTAAAACGTTTCTGAACCAAACATAATGAACGTTGTGAATGTTGTTTCATCACATACGTAGTATACATACATGTACTGCTTGAGGAGCAGCAGGCGGCTGTAAAGCGCCCGAGGAGCAGCTTGGGGGTTCAGTGTCTCCCTCGAGGACACTTGTGGACTTGTTGTCCCAACATTGTGATTAAAGGACGACCCGCTCTCCCCCCTGAGCCACAGCCGGCCGACTCTAATGAAACTCTTTTCAAAATATTAGAATAAAGATGCTGCGATGTGTCTGGATGGAGACATGCTGTGTATTTATACCACGGCTTTGTGGCTTTCATCTGCCTGCTGCATAACGTGCACATCATTTATGAACAAACACATTTATACTTTTATACTCACATTCCTCTAAAGAGTTTGAAGAAAATGCCCTGAGATATACTATGATTATATAAAATGAGTACTATACATGTTTTCTCTGAACTGAACTGCAGTGAACTTATTTTAACTTCAAACAACCATAAATGCCTCGAATCGCCTTCTTTTGTTTCTCACGCTGCGTTTGATTCACCTCGTTATACATCTAATCTCTCACTCACTAAATACTCTCTTTTACCCCCGAAGCTCTCTGTTCCCTGACGGTGCATCAGACGTCTCATTTACAAATAGGTTTGGACAAAAAACACACGCGTGAGACAAACAGCAGTTCGGCGAGGCGGCCGTCCCGCACCGCTCACGCCGGCAGTCACGCACCGCTCACGCCAGCCGTCACGCACAGCTCACGCACCGCTCACGCCGGCAGTCACGCACCACTCACGCCGGCCGTCACGCACCGCTCACGCCGGCAGTCGCGCACCGCTCACGCCGGCAGTCACGCCGGCAGTCACGCACCGTTCACGCCGGTAGTCACGCACCAGGCCTGTTCTTTCTTCTGTTCACGCACTTATCTGGTAAGATTGGAACTCTTTAACATTTTGTACTTCAAGGTTTCACTTTAGTTTAGTGTTTAACTATGTGTGGATGTACGTGTACATGTTTAACTATGTGTGGATGTACGTGCACATGTTTAACTATGTGTGGATGTACGTGGACATGTTTAACTATGTGTGGATGTACGTGCACATGTTTAACTATGTGTGGATGTACGTGCACATGTTTAACTACGTGTGGATGTACGTGTACATGGTCTTATCGTGATGACTTGTTTTTCTTGTTACTGCGGCAAAACCAATGAATTAAACAAATAAGGTCTTGAACTTGTAACAAGCTGAAAGTGAACGTTTCCTGTGAAAATATACGGTGCTTATAACAAGTGGAAACTGACAGGTCAAAGAGTGATGCTGGAGGGGAACCTAGAGAGCGTCATAGTTTGAAGCGTAGCGTCACTGACCGAGCGTCAGTATTATGAGAACGTGCTGTTCGGTGTTTTTATTGACCAATTCTAACGGTGTGCGTCAGCGAGTAGTGAAAGTGATTCAATCAAGTGTTGGTTTCTGCATCCTTCACACTTTCTCTGTCAAAAGAAAAGCTCAGGTATAAACTTTCTACTAACTTCAAAAACTTCAAAAATAATGTTGGAAAGTTTATTTTGTTCCATTTTTAATAAAGAAATCTAAAGAGCCAATAATCAGAAGACAAGGTGACACTTTGATTCACCTTTCCTGCCCCCGGCTTTACAACTCTTATTTATATATATATATATATATATATATATATATATTCCCTCTTTCTCTGCTTCCAGTGCTCACCTTTTTCTCTTTTTACTAATCCCTTCTCACTTTCCTTCCTTTCGTTCCCGTTCCCCGGTTTGATTCCCACCCTCTCTCTCCATCCCTCGGGCGTATCGCAGAGCTGCCGTCAGATGTTATCATCAGATGCCTCGCTGCATTCTCATCCCCTCCCTCGGCATGTTAGATCACACATTCTCTTCTCTTTCTCTTCTCTTTCTCTCTCTCACCCTTTTTATCATATCACTCCGTCTACATGTCTGTCTCTTTCTTCCTCCCTCACCAGCTCACATGTCAGATGTTCTGCTCCGCTCCATCTCAACTGTTCTCTGACTTTGTTTTGCATATTGATGAAAAGATGAGTTTCTTCCGTCTTTGTTTGATTAGACTTTTCTAACTCTCTGAAGTGGCATCACATTCATCATCTTTTTTTATGTCTTTATTTCATTGTGATTTTCCTTTCAGTTGAGACGTGAATAAAGAAACAACAGCTTCCTTTTCAAGCATCTTCTGAAGCAACAGGACTCCCAGGAGGCGGCTGCACAGCTGGACCGGCACTGTCACAAACTGTCGAACAAAACAGTGGCGAGCCGACGCCGAGCCGACGCCGAGCCAACGCCGAGCTAACGCCGGCAGCCCAATTTCTCACCAACATGACAAAACAGAATGATTATTTTAAATGGCAACATGCAGAGGCTGATATTTCACTAACTTGATGCAGCTCAATCACAAGACAGTTACATCTGAAGGTGTGTTGCTCTGCTCAGACAGTTCATCCACAGCTGTCAGTAATCAGGGAACATTGCCAGTAGTCTGTGTGTCCCGTTGAGCTCCGAGTGGCAGGTCGACAGCAGGGTCCAAACATGCTCTATTTAGAATGAAAATAGATTTTTCATGCGTTTAAATTGATCAAAACAAGTGAAGGAACTTTGGGTGAACAATGTGAATGCGGTCGCTAATGGTTATGAAAAGAAAGTTTTAACTTTTTATTGTTGTATAAGTACACCTAGCCAATAATTACTAAAGTTAGACCAAATTAAATCACCATATCATCCAAACTACGTTCCTTTTCATCTGCTACGCCCAGCAGCTAATTGTCTCTCTGGGATAAATGAAGGGAAATTGAAATGAACAGATTTGGATTTATATTTGTCCGGTGGAACTGATAGAAGTTTGGGGACTTTATGTAGGTTTTTACATATTAAACATTTTGAATTGTTTTTTATTGCCAGCGTGTGAACTAAAGAATGGATGTGACGTCAGGTGCGCTCGCGAGGGTCATATGCCCGGTTCAGTTTCCGGTATCAAACACAAACTCAAATGTCATCAGAATTCAAGACATGACACGGACTTGAGTGAACATCACCACATCTGCCCTTTGAAGCCCTCATCTACTCAGACTCAACCGTCTATTACCCAAAACCTCTTCAGCAGAAACAGACATGAAAACAAATAAAAAGGAAGTTGTCAAGTCCTTAAAATATTTTTTTAGATTTTTTTAAATGCCTATTGTAAATGATCCTCACATTTTGCTCAAAAGACCGTAGAGACGTTATTATGCTTTGAGTAGTCAGAAGTCTGGTAAAGCGCTATATAAGTCCAAGTCCATTTACCATTATGGCCAAACATTAGTAGAACATTTGGTTCTTTTGCATTAAATAAAACGTTCACTCAATGAACAAATGATGTGTTGTGTTTAGAACATAAAAACATTCTTTAAAATGGGGTAACTAACCCTCAGGTTAGTGTGTGTCTCTGTGTGTGTGTGTGTGTGTTTGTCTGTGTGTGTGTGTGTGTGTGTGTGTGTGTCTGCGTGTGTCTGTGTGTGTGTGTGTGTGTGTGTGTGTGTGTGTTTGTCTGTGTGTGTGTGTGTGTGTGTGTGTGTGTGTGTGTGTGTGTGTCTGCGTGTGTCTGTGTGTGTGTGTGTGTGTGTGTGTGTTTGTCTGTGTGTGTGTGTGTGTGTGTGTGTGTGTGTGTGTGTGTGTGTGTGTGTTTGTCTGTGTGTGTGTGTGTGTGTGTGTGTGTGTGTGTGTGTGTGTGTATTCATGTTCCACTACATCAGATCACCAGCAGAGAACAACAGCCAACAACAGACACCCCGGTGAGCCACGCTGTCTCGCAGCAAGTCCCACACCTGTGCACCCTCCAGGCCCGGAGGACCAAAGGTCGGCACCTTTGACGTCACCAAAGTGTGGACTCGGAAGAGACCTGCGGGGTTCCGAGGAACCCATTTGGGAGCGGAGCTGTGGAGACGGATCAGGAGGTTTTAAACCTAAAGGGGTCGTGACATTCTGTGACAAAACAAATCCGTACAGATTAGGGTCACCGATGGTGAGAGTTTACTTCCACCTCTGGAACAGAGAGAGAGAAATGTCCCTATAAAGCCCCACGAGGCAGCTATCATCTGAACCCGTTACCATCTATCATCTGAACCCGTTACCATCTATCATCTGACCTGTTACTATCTATCATCTGAACCTGTTACCAGGTATCATCTGAACCTGTTACCAGGTATCATCTGAACCTGTTACCAGGTATCATCTGAACCCGTTACCAGGTATCATCTGAACCTGTTACCAGGTATCATCTGAACCTGTTACCATCTATCATCTGAACCTGTTACCATCTATCATCTGAACCTGTTACCATCTATCATCTGAACCTGTTACCATCTATCATCTGAACCTGTTACCATCTATCATCTGAACCTGTTACCATCTATCATCTGAACCTGTTACCATCTATCATCTGAACCTGTTACCAGGTATCATCTGAACCTGTTACCAGGTATCATCTGAACCTGTTACCATCTATCATCTGAACCTGTTACCATCTATCATCTGAACCTGTTACCATCTATCATCTGAACCTGTTACCAGGTATCATCTGAACCTGTTACCATCTATCATCTGAACCTGTTACCATCTATCATCTGAACCTGTTACCATCTATCATCTGAACCTGTTACCAGGTATCATCTGAACCCGTTACCATCTATCATCTGAACCTGTTACCAGGTATCATCTGAACCCGTTACCATCTATCATCTGAACCTGTTACCAGGTATCATCTGAACCCGTTACCATCTATCATCTGAACCTGTTACCATCTATCATCTGAACCCGTTACCAGGTATCATCTGAACCCGTTACCATCTATCATCTGAACCCGTTACCAGGTATCATCTGAACCCGTTACCATCTATCATCTGAACCTGTTACCAGGTATCATCTGAACCCGTTACCATCTATCATCTGAACCTGTTACCATCTATCATCTGAACCTGTTACCATCTATCATCTGAACCTGTTACCAGGTATCATCTGAACCTGTTACCATCTATCATCTGAACCTGTTACCAGGTATCATCTGAACCCGTTACCATCTATCATCTGAACCTGTTACCAGGTATCATCTGAACCCGTTACCATCTATCATCTGAACCTGTTACCATCTATCATCTGAACCCGTTACCATCTATCATCTGAACCTGTTACCATCTATCATCTGAACCTGTTACCATCTATCATCTGAACCTGTTACCAGGTATCATCTGAACCTGTTACCATCTATCATCTGAACCTGTTACCATCTATCATCTGAACCTGTTACCATCTATCATCTGAACCTGTTACCATCTATCATCTGAACCTGTTACCATCTATCATCTGAACCTGTTACCATCTATCATCTGAACCTGTTACCATCTATCATCTGAACCTGTTACCATCTATCATCTGAACCTGTTACCATCTATCATCTGAACCTGTTACCAGGTATCATCTGAACCTGTTACCATCTATCATCTGAACCTGTTACCAGGTATCATCTGAACCCGTTACCATCTATCATCTGAACCTGTTACCAGGTATCATCTGAACCCGTTACCATCTATCATCTGAACCTGTTACCATCTATCATCTGAACCCGTTACCATCTATCATCTGAACCTGTTACCATCTATCATCTGAACCTGTTACCATCTATCATCTGAACCTGTTACCAGGTATCATCTGAACCTGTTACCAGGTATCATCTGAACCTGTTACCATCTATCATCTGAACCTGTTACCATCTATCATCTGAACCTGTTACCATCTATCATCTGAACCTGTTACCAGGTATCATCTGCATAGAGGCAATCTGAGGTTCACAAAAAGACAAAACTCTTTTTTTAATACAGACATACACAAACGTCTGCCTTTCACTGTTACACAAACACACACGCACGCACACACACACACACACAGCACTACTCGTGGCAGATTGCCCTCCTTGTCGAGCCGTGGGTTCAGGGTGGAAGGGTCCTCGGTATGAAATCGGTGGGAAGTGATGCTAAACCGTCATTAGGGGGAAATGAAACTGTGGTTGCCATGGTAACCAAGACATCATTGCTCTGTACAGCCGCTGGCCTCGTGTCATTTCAGCTGCTAGAACCATTCCACTGAAATACTGGCATTTTAATGTCATGAGATTTCTTCCATCATAACTAACTCATCGCCCTCTGAGCCCCATCATAGACTTAGGGGGGTCCAGGTCCAGGGGGTCTTTAGGGGGGTCAGGAGGTGTTTAGGGAGTCCAGGGGGTCTTTAGGGGGTCTTTAGGGGGTCTTTAGGGGGGTCCAGGGAGTCTTTAGGGGGTCCAGGGAGTCTTTAGAGGGTCTTTAGGGGGGTCCAGGGAGTCTTTAGGGGGAGACAGCAGGTCAACAGTAGATGTCACAGAGAAGTGGTGAACATCATCTGAAAACTGGGAACCTGGAGATTAATCTGAGATGCAGCCCAGCACTGAGGGTCGAATTGTTCTAGTCATTAATCCGACTAAATTTAGCCTAAATTTGGAACCTTAGCTCTGAAACTGAACCTGCAGCCTCTGAGACATTAAAGTCGGGTCTCAGCCTCTGAGACAGTAAAGTCGGGTCTCAGCCTCTGAGACAGTAAAGTCGGGTCTCAGTCTCTGAGACAGTAAAGTCGGGTCTCAGCCTCTGAGACAGTAAAGTCGGGTCTCAGCCTCTGAGACAGTAAAGTCGGGTCTCAGTCTCTGAGACAGTAAAGTCGGGTCTCAGTCTCTGAGACAGTAAAGTCGGGTCTCAGCCTCTGAGACAGTAAAGTCGGGTCTCAGTCTCTGAGACAGTAAAGTCGGGTCTCAGTCTCTGAGACAGTAAAGTCAGGTCTCAGTCTCTGAGACAGTAAAGTCGGGTCTCAGCCTCTGAGACAGTAAAGTCAGGTCTCAGTCTCTGAGACAGTAAAGTCGGGTCTCAGGGAGTTAAAGCAGTGAAACAAAACTTCTATTTGACCTGTAATATTGTGAAATCTATCGTCTTTATTTTCTCTAGTGTTCGTCACACTATATGGCCAAACGTATGTGAACGCCCCCGTGGACCAGTATTTAAATGACTGCATTATAACAGAAGAGAAAGAAGACATGACGTCAGTCTGAAAGATAGAGAAGCACAGCTGGAGGAGCTATTTCAGGCTTCAGGTAAAAGTCCCATTCCTCTTCCCCATAGAGACCATGTCAGCTGACTGACTGAGTTTCTTCAGCGTGGAAACTCTCCTGGGTGAAATATATTTCATATATTTGAGAAACTGTGGGGGGGAAGTCTTCACAAGGTGCACATGCAGTACAATGTGCAGCAACTGAAGCTGAAAACCTGAAACTGGTGTGACCATAATATAAAGCTGTACTAGCTGTTACAGTATCCAGCAGACTCTCTGGTTTTATGTTCAGTAACATTGAGGATATTGTAAAGATGTGAGATGGTAACACAGAACGGGGAAAGCATCGGGTCCTCCAGCTTCACTACTCTGTCCAGAGTGGTTTTAAAATATACATTCAGTCTAAATGTTCCTCTGTCTGAAGATGTTAAAGTGCTCTTTGTGGTAGTAAAACATGTTATGGACAAATATAAATATAGTGTTGTTATAGAAGTTCTTTGGATGTATAAAACCTGCTGGAGCTATAAGCTGCTTAGATCGCACACATTATTAAATGTTTGAACGGTTGTCAGTATGAACACGCTACACATCGTTAGAGCGGTTATTCATTCAGTTCATCTTACGGAAACCACAAACACCAAAGTATAATTGATTCAGATTCACCAGCATGGTAAACAAGACAGACGGACGTAGAGTCGGAATATGTGTCCGTGCTTGTTTTAGTTACCTTGCTGGCTACAAAATAAAAGTGTTTGCACCTTTCCTTGTTTAGTTTTTCCTTTTGGTATGCCAGATAGGCTCGTCGCTGACGGGCAGGTGGGTTTTAAGAGTCTAAAGAGAGGCGTAGCGTCGGCACGTCGACGCCGTAAATCCTCGAGAGCACCAAGCAACTGTCTCAGAGATAGATCCAATGAAGGATTCATAATAATAATAAATAAACACTTTGATTGTATTTCCCATCTTTGCTGAGCAAGAGTTTAGTGTGAAATGAATTAAAAGGCTCGTCCCATAAAGACGCCTTTCACAAGTATACGCTGGTTGAGTTCAGTGATTGAAGCCAATAAGAGCCCGGGCTATAAATGGAAGTTTGACGGTGTATATTTGTCTACGTACGTCCCTCCCAGCTGGGTAAACACAGATGCTGCTTATAAAATGTATTAAAGTTTGACTGCCAATAAAGCTGGTTGTGAATGCTTAGTATGTAAAACCTACCTATTATTAATTTTTATTAGCTACAGCTGTGTTGACCTGGATATCAGGGCTGTAAAAGACCCACGCAGGAACCAGAGTGGAGCTTTACGATGTTTACCGACGTGAGATCTGCTACAGGTTCGTCCTGGAGGCTGCTCTGTTAAAGGTCCTCACTCGGCCCACCCAGGACTTCTGGGCCCTTGACTAAGCAGGCTGCACCCACACCAGATCAGGCGTTGGGTTATCATTTAGTCAGTTTGCTTGTTCACTGTGAACGCAACTCTCACGAGACGCCGCAAGATCCAAGATGACGGCTCCCGGCTGCTTCACTGACTCAAACAAACATTTCCCTTCGGACACAAAACCTTCTTTGCTTCACTCTTTTCTTTCCTTTTCCACTCATAACCCGGAATACGATATCAACCAACCTGGACCATCCGGAAGATTACACTGACAAGCGTTTTAACCGAATCTGCATCACGAATAAGGGCGATACGGACAACACGGAAAAGACCACCACTCCATACAGCAAAAAGGTCAAGCAAGGTCACACTTTGAAGCTACCTGAGGTAACCCTAACCCTAACCCACGCCAGGTCACACTCTGAAGCTACCTGAGGTAACCCTAACCCTAACCCTAACCCACGCCAGGTCACACTCTGAAGCTACCTGAGGTAACCCTAACCCTAACCCTAACCCACGCCAGGTCACACTCTGAAGCTACCTGAGGTAACCCTAATAATAATAATAATAATAATAATATTAGATTTATATAGCGCTTTATAATATTCTCAAAGACGCTTTAACATAGTCGGGGGGGGAAACGGTGTGAGACAGACAGACAGGAGACGAACGACAAGAAGCGACATACACAGGCACAATCACATCCAGACACACGGACTGATGGGGAGGGGGAAGGAGGGGGCTACGGGTAAGCAGATGAGAAAAGATGTGTTTTGAGGCGGGACTGGAATGTGGTGAGGGAATCAGAGTCTCTGATGAGATTGGGGAGTGAGTTCCAGAGCTTGGGAGCTGCCCTGGAGAATGCTCTGTCCCCAAAGCTGCGGAGTTTGGACGTGGGGGTGGAGAGTAGACCAGCTGAGGTGGATCTGAGGGACCGTTGAGGTTGGTAGGGGGAGAGGAGTTCAGAGAGATAGGGGGGTGCAAGTTGGTGGAGGGCTTTGTAGGTGAGGGTCCCTAACCCTAACCCTAACCCTAACCCACGCCAGGTCACACTCTGAAGCTACCTGAGGTAACCCTAACCCTAACCCTAACCCTAACCCACGCCAGGTCACACTCTGAAGCTACCTGAGGTAACCCTAACCCTAACCCACGCCAGGTCACACTCTGAAGCTACCTGAGGTAACCCTAACCCTAACCCTAACCCTAACCCACGCCAGGTCACACTCTGAAGCTACCTGAGGTAACCCTAACCCTAACCCACGCCAGGTCACACTCTGCAGCTACCTGAGGTAACCCTAACCCTAACCCTAACCCTAACCCACGCCAGGTCACACTCTGAAGCTACCTGAGGTAACCCTAACCCTAACCCTAACCCACGCCAGGTCACACTCTGCAGCTACCTGAGGTAACCCTAACCCTAACCCACGCCAGGTCACACTTTGAAGCTACCTGAGGTAACCCTAACCCTAACCCACGCCAGGTCACACTCTGCAGCTACCTGAGGTAACCCTAACCCTAACCCACGCCAGGACACAATCTGTCACGCCAGGACACACTCTGCAGCTACCTGAGGTAAGCGTCGTTCTCAAATCCCTCCAAATGAAACTTTATGGACTGGAACTCAGTCAGGACCAAATACACCCCCCTAACCCTAACCTGCTCACTAAGGAAAACAAGTCACTACAACAATCCATCACCTCTGTTACCGCCCAGCTCACCTCTGTTACCGCCCAGCTCACCTCT
The DNA here is from genome assembly GCF_043250625.1 of Sebastes fasciatus. Classification (NCBI taxonomy): domain Eukaryota; kingdom Metazoa; phylum Chordata; class Actinopteri; order Perciformes; family Sebastidae; genus Sebastes; species Sebastes fasciatus. The sequence continues at coordinate 36,376,209 of NC_133802.1, read as the reverse complement.
GTTACCGCCCAGCTCACCTCTGTTACCGCCCAGCTCACCTCTGTTACCGCCCAGCTCACCTCTGTTACCGCCCCGCTCACCTCTGTTACCGCCCAGCTCACCTCTGTTACCGCCCAGCTCACCTCTGTTACCGCCCAGCTCACCTCTGTTACCGCCCAGCTCACCTCTGTTACCGCCCCGCTCACCTCTGTTACCGCCCAGCTCACCTCTGTTACCGCCCAGCTCACCTCTGTTACCGCCCAGCTCACCTCTGTTACCGCCCAGCTCACCTCTGTTACCGCCCAGCTCACCTCTGTTACCCAGCTCACCTCTGTTACCCAGCTCACCTCTGTTACCGCCCAGCTCACCTCTGTTACCGCCCAGCTCACCTCTGTTACCGCCCAGCTCACCTCTGTTACCCAGCTCACCTCTGTTACCGCCCAGCTCACCTCTGTTACCCAGCTCACCTCTGTTACCGCCCAGCTCACCTTGGTCTGAACTACCGACAGAGACCGTCATTAACATCACATTCCCCCGCGTGCACCGACTGGGACCGAAGAACAACGATAACTGACTACGAGCCGTCATCTGTACACTACAAACAGAAAGGAGAGGTTAAACAACGAGGCCGGCAGCTCAAAGGAACGGACTCAATGACCAATATCAACGGGAGATCATGCAACGACTCCACGAACCTTTTCAGTAAACACATGATGAAAGAACACAAAAGAGCTGCACAGCCCAGCCATGAGGGAACAAAAAACGTTAGTCGTTGCAGTTAATTTAAAGTGAGTCTCCCACATCGCTGCACAACTGTGGCTGTTTTCTGTGGTCTTTGCTCCTACATAGATTTAGTTCATGAGTGTGGTGACTCAGTGCATGTCAGGCCTTATTACAGCTGTGACCAACGCCATCTCAAGTTATTGTCAGACGCAGAGTTCCAGTTAAACCTTTAAGGTGTGTGAATCCAGAGCCCTCCAAAAGCCACTTCAGGTAAACAGTTCAGCGCGGCCAAATACATCACGACTAAATATTCAAGAAAAAAACTGAAAGAGGCTGGCCACGACGGAGCCAGACGCTACCTCACTGCCAGACCCCGTCACCCAAACAATGGCAAGTCATCTGGTCTGCAGGAGGGCAAGCAACAAACGGAGAGAAGCGCTACTCATCTCGACAATATTACTCCCTCTTCACACTGTTCTGTTCTGACTGATGACACTGAGGCCATCTGCTTAACACCACACACACACACACACACACACACACACACACACAATAATGCAGTTTTAGTTCAGTGCTCGCCCGTCACCGATTATGTTTACATGCACAGTTATATTCCACTATTATTCTGAATATTCTTTGGGGTTTTTTACAGCAGTTTGCGACACAGAACCAGAGACGTCTTGCCTGTTTCTGTCCAGCTCTGAGCTGCAGAGATGCACAAGCCCACACTTCTGGTTGGAAGGAGAAACACACTATGAACAACATGAAACAACATGGAGCAGGAGGACGTACGTCATATGGGCGTGTTACGTTAATCGGAGTGTGCACGGCTGCATGCAGACGGGAATATTAGTGGAATATTCATTCTCATTAGCCATGTAAACAGCATAGTGGGAATATTGTCTGTTTTTGAATAAGGGCAAAAAAGCTGAATATTCTGTGCATGTACGCGTGTCACTGTCTCCTTTTCACACATTCATTCATAACAATGATCCAATAAACAAAGTTTGAGATCAGGCTCCAGAGTACTCATCGTATTTATATAACTGTCAACTGCCTTCAATTTGTTTAAAAATAAATATGTAAATATTCACATGAAGAAAACCATATCCCTCAACTGAACAACAACAGGTTGACAAATAAATTCACATGAAATGAACGGCACAGTCTGACAGCAGGTCGTCAAATAGTCACAAGATGTAATCTATTTGATTGGTGTACAGCACATATATACATATATACACACACATATATACATTTACACATATATACACACATATACACACACATATACACACATATATACACACATATACACATATATACATTTACACATATATACACACATATATATTTACACATATATACACACATATATACATTTACACACATACATATATACATTTACACACATACATATATACATTTACACACATATACACGCATATATACACACACATATACACATATAGACGACTTTCAACAACGTATTCTCCGTGCGTTTTCCTACGAATGTCAAGCAACACGTGATGCACAAGTTCCGCTCCAGTCTTTTCAAAATAAAACTACTCAGTTAGGTTTAAGAATAGATCGACTTGGTTTAGTTAAATTAACACCGGGAGTGGCGTAACTTAAGTATGGAAGTTACGTAACAAATAAATCAAAGCTGACTTCTGGTTTCACACGGGACACAAACTCACCCATCCACCTCGATCTCCTCCCTACGTGGCATTCGCCACTCTTCCCAGTTCACAACTACGTGGATCACATAACAAGTGTTTTTTTTGCTGACCATCACGAAGAAAATGTGAAATTTGTTCCATGAACACGAATCAATGCATTTAATTTGGTTTATTTCACTGAGCGACTGGCTGAAATGAAATGAACTCTGTCCTGTGGAGCAATTTTCTGGAGAAATCAGATTTTCATACATTTACTTTCTTTTCTTTTTCTTGTTGCTTTTCACAGCTCTTACATGTTAATCATCTCAGCAAGTGGTTGAGCAAAAGGGAAGTGGCATTCTCCAGGTCAATATAAGGTGATATAATCATGAGGTTTGGTGAGGCTCTGTAGGGAGGAAACCACAGCCGGGATAATAATTCACAGTGTGAGCGCTGGCCGGCTCGTGACCAGTAAAAGAGGTCTGATGACAGTTATGAGGCAGATCTTCACTGAAGTACTTAAATGGAAATGTTAAACTGAAGGCTGCATCCAACATTAAAGTCCACGCTCCAGTTTAGAACTCCTAGAATGGTCAAAAAGAGGAGACGTAGCCTACGTCACATCAGCTTAAGGCTTCGTTTGTGCTTGCAAAACAATGATCCACTGATCTTTTATGTCAACGTAATTTAAGTGCAAACTTGTGATTTAGTGTTGGAAGCTGTTTCTTTTCTTTTCTTTTGTGTCCACAAAGAAGTTTGTCTTTAGTGCAGCGCTGATCCCAGAACGCTGTGGTCTTTAAAGCCTCCTCACTGCCTCACAGGTGTGTTCACTTCTCCTGCCTGATTAGACCTCTCCTCAGCAGCGTGTGGGTGTGTGCACACTTTGCCTGATTGAGAGCTCCCTCACTTTCCAATTAAAGCAGATCAGACTGATTATGCTGACTGGGCCGGAAGCCAGGAGCTCAGCTTAAATGCAAAACATTGTTCAAATACGTGAATAGCTTAGTCTGTTTTCCCTTCCAAGATTCCCTACCAGGCCTTTTTCACAGCACACATGTGACTGGTCCTAGTGGAAGAAGCTGATGTTAATGCCATGGCAGAGTGACAACGACTACGTTTACATGCACACTAATGTTCCACTATTATTCTGAATATAACCGTCTTGTTAATTTGATACGGGTCTTGTAAACGGCATATTCTGTTTAGATATTCTGAATTCCATCTTATTCCGAATGGATTTTCTGATGAAGACATTATTCAGGTTTTAGGAGCATTCTTTGGACATGCTTTATTTGTGTCCAGCTCTTTGAACAGGACCCTTTCCTCATATTCTCATGAACTGTATTGCTTTAAACAACAATTCAACACATATTTGACTGGAAATAACTCCAAACTCAGACCTCCTCTGTGTTGAACATCTCAGTTACAGTTTGGTTTAATTCACCGAGGTTCAGTGATATGGAACGTTCTGCCATCTCATGTTTTAAAGTTGTCACCAGAACAATTTAAGAAAGCTGTTAAAGGTTTGTTTTTATCTCCCCGATGTTTTCCTTATGGGTTATCTCTGTAAGTTGCTTATTATGAGTTTTTATTGATGATAGTATGATGTGAATCTTAATTCCATTTCACTTTGTCTTTGGAATGCATGTGATGCTAATATCTTTTTTCTTGTTTTCTTCTTCTCTCTCTCTTTACCTTCCTTCTTAATAATTGATTCCCTTTTTAAAATCGATGAAGGTTTTCACTGGAGAGTGTGCTGATCAGGCCCCACCGGAGGCTTTTTGCACCTCTCCATCACATTTGTTGGTGTTATGTAATATCTATTTGTACCTTTTTTATACGTGTAAACAAATAAAATTAAAATCTAAATGTCTACAGCCGATCAGAATATACTGTACGTCTCAGTTGGGGTTTTTATGGCAGTTTGTGACACTCGGCCTCTTGCCTGTTTGGGTGCCGTGCCGTTGTTACCGATTATTCCAAAACCCCAATAGTCCAAAAAAATTTCCGACAGCCCGTTATCCCGAACAGAAGCACATGGGTCATTATTATGTCAAATTACATCATCGGACCTTCCCAGTTGCAATATTTTTTCCTACTATGGCAAAGACATGTGGCAAGTATTGGCCAAAAAAGCACATCCAGTGTTGTTGGTACATGCAGTAGATACAGTAGAGTAGTCTAATCAGCCAGAGTCATTGAAAACAGGCCTGTTCTGGGGAATACATGATTAAGATGCATATAACTCCAACCTCCCCAGCTTGATTTCAGCCGTGGACCTTTGCTACACCTCTCTGGTTTCTTGTCTGTGTCCATATTGTCCAACTGTCCAATGAAGGCAATCAAATCATCTTAAAGCACCTGTGTACACTTACTTCCTGTTGCAGTGTATGTGAATGACATTAGCTGACAGGAAGTAGACATGGACTCAAGTTGTTGCCTAGAAATTCAATTCCATTGAAGCGGTCTACACAGTATGCGCTGGTGTTTCTGGGGGTGTATGCGAGGGCTACCGGGCAGGTAAACTCTGGTTGTCTCAATTGTCACGATGGCTTGCTGTTGGTCAACGATGCAGATTTGCGTGTGAAAGTTCTCCAAAGTTTTACTTGATGCAAAAGATTTGTGTGGATTTACCTCGCCACAAAACGTTGCTGTTTTAAATGCTGGTGTGACGGAGCTATTCCTACATGAACTCCGGTGCAGAAGCTATACTCTCCTGCTGCTGCAGCAGCTGGGACCATCGTGACCATCGTGACCACAGGGGCATGACAGCGTGGTCTGACCAGATGGAAGATCACATCCTGACCCTGCGACTCTTTGCATTGACATTCTTTGTAAATCCTGTTTACTGTTCCACCTCGTAACTCAGATCTGTTCAACCAGGCACATGTAAACCTCATCTCTCCCTTTTAGCTTTGAATTATCACTTGTTTTAGCAGCAGTCATTACAGGGAAGAAAGACGTCACTTCTCCAAACAAGGACTTTGTTGTGAATGTGTGCACGCTGCCCACGCTCCGCTTGCTGGTCCTGCTTTTTAATGTTTTCTCTTTGTTGTGTAAAGGTCTAATTAACTTCTCCAACGGAGCTGAAAACGTTTGGGTTTCACACTAATTTGAGTGTTTGACAGCTAACTGGAAATCAATAGAAGTTATGAAAGGAAAGGTTCTGTTCACACAGCTCTTATTTAGCTCTAATTAGACAACATATAGCTCTGTAGGTCGACCATGGCACAGCAGGGACTTTAATTTTCTACAGGCATATGTCATGTCTCATTTAGTATTGGAATAATACTGCTGATTACTGCTTAGCATTCTTCTTAATCTTACACATTTTGTTTAGCAATATGCTTGGCTTTAGAGATTACCAGCCTGTTCTCATTCCCAGGGCGTCAAATACCGATAGCAAAAATGCAACAGCGAGACAAAACTACAAAGTCGCAGGAGAGTTAAAAGCCAAGGCAGATAATAACCAGGCAGCACTTCAACATCCAAACAACACTACAATATCAGGCTGTAAAATACACAGAAGTCACACCGATGAAGAATAGTTCACATGAAACAGTTTACATATATTCTGATTCCAGCTCAGCTTTGTTAAACACATACTTTGATTAACAGGGTGAAGCTGTCAACTAAACCAAAATAAAGTGCTTCAGTGGTTTTATCATCAGCTCTTGTGAAAGATAAGATTCTGGACAAATGGAAAATGAAGACAACAAAACAACATCATCTAGCACATTCCTCTTTGCTATCTCACCCCGATCATGCAGATGTTATAAATGTCACTGTCAGAGTTTAGTTTGACTTTAAACAACGAAGCTGAAAATGTCCCTTCTAGTTGGTTGGTTAGTCTTTGCAGCTCAGCCTGTGTATACATTTATTGAGTTTTTAACCCTGTCAGTCACCAATAAACCTGAATAAATCCACAGTGATCCAGTGATAGTTGTCTGTACATCCATGGGTACACTGCAAACAGAAGCTGCTAATAACTAATTGGGCATACTTGTAATGGTGCCAACAATAGGCCTCCTGGACATTATAGCAGCCCATTTGATGAGCTTTCACATGGTCTCGATCTCCTGATGACTTTGATTGGTTCCCATATCAGATCAGTACGTTGTAGACTTTTTTCCACAAAAAAGTCAAATTTCACACTGAAATGATAGAATGATGGAGAAGCAGCTCTTTATGTTGAAAATCCTCAGAGATCCACTTTAATATACAACATTATGATGTTGATCCAGACGGGATTTGGATTAGGAGGACCAGGGAGTTCCCCAAAAATCAGGAGGTAATTATTATATCTTACATTACATTGTGGAGATACAGTGTTTTTATCTTTGATGATGAATTTGCTTTACGTTGCATCTATTTATCCTAAATAAGATAAGGTTCTACTCTCTATATTGGAACTATAGGCCAAACCGTGACGGTACTTATTAAAGAGCCACCATCTCTTCAACAGACGAAGAGCTTCGGCCCAGTATAGCTCTAGTAGTTCTACTAAAAACTTCCTTACAACCTCAACAAAAGGAGTTATCTTACTTAGTGATATTCGGCTTTCTGAGGTTCCTATTGTATGACAGACACAAAAGAACGGAGGGTCACTGTGAACTTGGAAGAAGAATATGAGGAAAGAGATAAAAGTGTTTTTCAGCGGCGGCCCCGTCCGGGAGTGAACAACAGATTCATGTGTTGCTTTTCTTCAGCCTCCGTTCACCAAGAAATAATGACTTCTACCTCATCACGTCTGTCAGTGTGAGATGAATGATGAGAAGGCCCAAGCCTATACTACAGTATCATAATGCATCTCTCCAGAATAATATGAGTAATGAATAAATAAACTGGATATATGAAGGATGCCGACAGGTTTTGATTTGAGAGGTTCAGTTGCTGACTAATCATTGGCTAACCACCTTGACGCTATAATCGGGGGCAGTCCTGGATATTCATTGGACTTGTGTAGAATAAAAACAAAGTCATGGAAGAAAAAGGTTCAGGAGTTAAACTTTGTGCTGATAGTGATTCTGGAGGGATTGTTTTTAAAGCTGCCGTCTGGTTGATAAGCTGCCGTCGACTCCCATCGCCAAAGACAATCTCATTACCAAAAATAATGGGAGCTATAAAACTAACCGTCATTCTCTGCCTGTCTCACCTGAATCTTATCTGGATGTGTTACGCTCGGCCCAAAAGAGGAGACACGAATTTGGTGCATTTCCTTCAACTGCTTTGGAGCGAATAAACTCGGCTACAGCGTATTTTGGTCAGAAGTTAGCGCTACAGGCTACGCATGCTGTAATCCGTCAGTAAACAGAGAAGAAGAAGAAGAAGAAGAAGAAGAAGAAGAAGAGGCTGCGAACCAGAAACAAAACAAGTCGGCTTAGCCAACCGTCTACGAGAGAAAAACGGAGAGAGGTCTTCAGGAAAGTTCTAATTGTTCTTTCACGTCAGCTAATATTGGCCATGTTTCATGCTGTCCGGAGACGTAGACGAACACTAACGGGAATATCCGGGATGACGCTGACAGTAGAAGCAGCTGATCATTAGATGTCAGAATTTATTCAGCAAAGACGTTTCCATATCCCGTTCAGCGCATCAACTCTTTTTCCGATAAAAGGCAAAAAAACACCTCAAGGGAGTGTAAAAACTTTTTTACGCAATTGAGGAAGTTTTATCCAATTTGCCATTTTCCATACAGCTTTTCTAATGCGATACTTTAAAATGTGCGTAAAGATACATGAATAGAAAGACGGCAGATGTCATCTTGCTGATGGGGGCTCTGGATCAGAAGACACTCACACATGACCTGTTCTGGTCCTCCAGGTTGGAGGAGTTGTTGCTTTTTTAGCTGCAAATCACCAAATGAATGCGTACTGGGTACTTCCTACTAGATTTATAGATCTCAGTTAGGTTTGGGGGACTCTTTGGAGCCTTTTTGAAATCCAATTTATTTGGGAAAAAAAAAGTCACTGATCTGAGTAGCATCCTTCAACAGCCTGTTCACACTGTAGGATAATGAGCCCAGCCTGTTGGGACATATTGGCTTCTAGCTGGATGTACCCGTACTGAGTGTCCATCACAATGTCAAAGAGTCTATTACATGCATGTTATGACACCTCCTCCCTAACCCTCCTTTTACAGATTACTTTCATGTTGCACGTTTTCCTCCGTCTTACTTGGAAAGCACCACCCTGTGACTGAAATACAAAACCTGAACCATCTATTCAAACTTCATCCGCTCACGTGAAACGTCCCCACAATGTCTTGAGTTTTGTCTTCGACCAGCATCACTTTCTAAAAACGCCCACCGGAGAGTAACGATAGGGCAGATATCGATTTGTTCTGTTGGTCTGCTTTTATGTATTTTCATTGCAGAGTGGAAATTCATCCCTTAAGTGCATTTCACATAATGGTGCGTTTTAGCCGGACCTGCAGCGTCTCTTAAAGCAATGGCCTCTTAAAGCAATCCTATAAACGTTGTCCTGGTTTCTGTTGACAACATGAGCTCTGCTTGTGTTTTACTGTAATTCTTCAGCAACAATCATCAAGCAAATATTGTTATTTTAGTAGAGATTTAAGTAAGTACTACCACTACTAATAATAATATTAATAACATAAGAAATTGTCATCCGTTGGGCACTAAAAGCTACTAGGCCAGTCCTGTATTAAATGACCTGCTTCAGTCTTGTAGGAGAAGATGGGAATGATGATTGTGGGAGAGCCTCGGTCCCTGAGAAAGAGACAGAACCTTTAATCTCCATGAACAAGTTCAGTAATGGAGGTTCAGCCTCGGAGGAAGAGAAATAAAAGAAGAAGAACAAATAACGACCCTGCAGGTTTGAAAACAACTGATGAGTTGTAGACAAGAGAGCAAAACCAAATATAGATCTACAAAACCTGAAATACAAGACAAAGTATTGGATTTAAAAACTTTAACAATATAAACACAGAGTGGTGAAGCAATATGCCGCAGGTTTCCTGAAGCCACGGCGAAGAGTCATGGCTTTAGAAAGCATTCTCTTTTATTGCCCCGATCGATCCAAATGTAATTGCTGCCCTTACAAAACTACTGTGTTATCACTCGCTGCTCTCCCACCAATCCAAATCAAATCAGAGGCCACCAGAACCCTTTCTGATGCCATACTATGATTGCAGAAAATCAGTTTAGGGGCCCGACAGAGACTCTAAGACCTACACAGCTCCAAGGCTGCAGAAATGTCAAAACGTCTGAAAGGCAGACAGTTAAACAGTGATTGATATTTACCAGATGGAAATAAATCACATTCAGATATCTAGAAGAGAAGCTCTCTAGATATAAATCACATTCAGATATCTAGAAGAGAAGTTCACTAGATATAAATCACATTCAGATATCTAGAAGAGAAGCTCAGTAGATATAAATCACATTCAGATATCTAGAAGAGAAGCTCTCTAGATATAAATCACATTCAGATATCTAGAAGAGAAGTTCACTAGATATAAATCACATTCAGATATCTAGAAGAGAAGCTCTCTAGATATAAATCACATTCAGATATCTAGAAGAGAAGCTCTCTAGATATAAATCACATTCAGATATCTAGAAGAGAAGCTCAGTAGATATAAATCACATTCAGATATCTAGAAGAGAAGCTCTCTAGATATAAATCACATTCAGATATCTAGAAGAGAAGCTCTCTAGATATAAATCACATTCAGATATCTAGAAGAGAAGCTCTCTAGATATAAATCACATTCAGATATCTAGAAGAGAAGCTCAGTAGATATAAATCACATTCAGATATCTAGAAGAGAAGCTCTCTAGATATAAATCACATTCAGATATCTAGAAGAGAAGCTCAGTAGATATAAATCACATTCAGATATCTAGAAGAGAAGCTCAGTAGATATAAATCACATTCAGATATCTAGAAGAGAAGCTCTCTAGATATAAATCACATTCAGATATCTAGAAGAGAAGCTCAGTAGATATAAATCACATTCAGATATCTAGAAGAGAAGCTCAGTAGATATAAATCACATTCAGATATCTAGAAGAGAAGCTCTCTAGATATAAATCACATTCAGATATCTAGAAGAGAAGCTCTCTAGATATAAATCACATTCAGATATCTAGAAGAGAAGCTCTCTAGATATAAATCACATTCAGATATCTAGAAGAGAAGCTCAGTAGATATAAATCACATTCAGATATCTAGAAGAGAAGCTCAGTAGATATAAATCACATTCAGATATCTAGAAGAGAAGCTCAGTAGATATAAATCACATTCAGATATCTAGAAGAGAAGCTCTCTAGATATAAATCACATTCAGATATCTAGAAGAGAAGCTCAGTAGATATAAATCACATTCAGATATCTAGAAGAGAAGCTCAGTGGATATAAATTCCTTTCATTCAAATTGGAGTAAATAGAAGTAGAATGTGCCTTCTGCATTGCTGTACCACTCAGAACAGAAGTCTCCTTTCCCGGCACAGAGGAGAGTTAATTAATAAAATGTATATATCACACTTTAAAGTACAGAAGATGAAGAACTACAGCGATGAAGAATGAAGAGATTAAACAGGCGAACAGACCAAAGAGTGAAGAGAGAAAAAACCAAAACAATTAGCATCATAAAGAAGTCGCCCAGACAGAGGAGAAATATAACAGACAGCTCAACAAATTACTGTCCTTGTTTTATCTGCTGCACCCTCATTACCGGCTCGGCTCCGAGCCGGCAGCACTTTGACCTGCCGGAGCTCTGAATCAAAGTCTTTTCACTGCCTAATGATGACATCGACAGATATCTGCAGGTGGAGTAAAAAGAGCTGAGGACAAAGCAGTCGATGAATTTAGAAGAAAGAAGGAGAGAGAATGATGCTGCCAGAGCTGCAACGCTTCAACCTGGAGTTTAGTTAAGACTAAATCCTGAAGACAAAACACTTAGTTTAAATCAGAATCAGAATCAGAATCAGAATCAGAATCGTGTTTACTGCCAGGTGTAAGAGGTATACACTAGGACTAAACATTAAAGGTGAACCTCTCATCCCTCAGCAAGAAGTAACGGGACAGCCTAGGGTTCGGGTTAGGATAATCCATAACCGCCCAATATATCAGAGATACTTTAGTCTGGCTCAGTTCAGCTTAAGAACTTCTTATTTGCTGCCAAATTGTGTTGACTTGTATTTTTCACATCCTTCTGTGCGTCCTCACTGTTCTGGTCATGGTAACTCTGTGCGTCCTCACCGTCCTGGTCACGGGAACTCTGTGCGTCCTCACCGTCCTGGTCACGGGAACTCTGTGCGTCCTCACCGTCCTGGTCACGGGAACTGTGAAATGAAAAATAAGAATTTTTCCACACAGGAGATTAAAGCTGGTTTATGGTCGCCGTAGTGAAGCCGGCTCGAGTTGCACGTGACAGAAAATGATGTCATCACGGTTTTCACGTGGTGCACGAAGGCTCCTCAAGTTGTCGCAGTGGTCTGTCGTGCAGCTCTGAATCTTTGTGACGACGCGCCGACTGCTCACGCTGCGCTTTTCATTTCAAAATAGCTTCGAGAGAAGACTGGCCGAGCAGGTCGGCCTGGACAGACGTCTCTACAGCTGTTCACTGAGAGACATCAGGGACAGTCACATGACTACAGGGACAGTCGGAGGCCCACGGAACAACCTTCCATCAACCGTGACCACCGTGACCACCAGGAGTACAGCGATGTTTGATTGAAGTCTGGAAATAGAAATTCTCACCAAAATCCCCGTTTGGTTCACATTTGCTGAAGAATAAACAAGGTCAGCCGTCCCACGAAGAATGACCTTTATTCACCTTTATTCACCTCATCCGCAGAGAGAACCAAACTTTATATGACACAGCTTTACATTTCAGACATCAAACTACTCACTACTCACTACTTTGAAGTGAAACCGCTGCACAATCATCTCCCTCAGGATTTCTCCTGCTAAGCTTTTAATGTGAAACTAAGTTAGAAAATTAGATGAACTTTTCTACCTCAAGCTATTTATTCAACTCACAGTTCAGCTGCATGTGGGGAAATGTTTTTTAAGAATGAATGTCAAGATCCAGAGTAAAGTTCTGGATGTAAAGGATTAATTACACAGGTCAACAAGTGACCTACCTACAGACGCAGCCACCGAGCATTGGGTTAGGGTTAGGGTTAGGGGTTAACCCTAACCCTATAACGCTCCAAACTGACACTAAATGTTGGAGAGGAAAAACTGTCATGTCCATGTTCAAAGGGATCCCTTGACCTCTGACCTCCAGATATGTGAATGTAAATGGGTTCTATGGGTACCCACGAGTCTCCCCTTTACAGACATGCCCACTTTATGATAATCACATGCAGTTTGAGGCAAGTCATAGTCAAGTCAGCACACTGACACACTGACAGCTGTTGTTGCCTGTTCGGCTGCAGTTTGCCATGTTATGATGTGAGCATATTGTTTTATGCTAAATGCAGTACCTGTGAGGGTTTCTGGATCAATATCTGTCATTGATATGTGTTGTTCATTGATTTACAATAATAAATATATACATACATTTACATAAACCAGCATATTATACACTCCCATGTTGATAAGAGTATTAAATACTGGACTAATTTCCCTTTAAGGTTCATTTAGAACAGATAAAAAAATCTGCGCTTAATTTACGATTATGATTAAATATTTTAATTGTTTTTTGGGTTTTTTCAACCATGTGGTTCATAAAACAGAAACAAACATTTTATTTCCAGTTAAATCTTTTTCCTGAACTCCTGGAAACACACACAGTCTCTCTCTTACCCAGCACGGCTTCCTAGGAAGCCAAACATGTTCTCATCGCTGACACTCCCATTCTGACCTCTTTACAGGCACTAATATGGACTCGATCATTTTATGTGTCACACTACAGTAATAGACCCAACACACACACACACACACATGCACGTCGTTGACTCTGGTTTCTCCAAATGGTCTCTTCAGGCTCTGCTTTCTCTCTCTAATCCTCTTCACACACACAGTTCACCGTAATAATCACTTCTATTGCCTCAGGAATACTTGACATACATACAGACACACGGTCAAGACAGAAACATATACCGGCAGAGGTCTATTCACACTGGTCAAGATAGAAACATATACCTGCAGAGGTCTATTCACACTGGTCAAGATAGAAACATATACCTGCAGAGGTCTATTCACACTGGTCAAGTAAGAAACATATACCAGCAGGTCTATTCACACTGGTCAAGATAGAAACATATACCTGCAGAGGTCTATTCACACTGGTCAAGTAAGAAACATATACCAGCAGGTCTATTCACACTGGTCAAGATAGAAACATATACCAGCAGGTCTATTCACACTGGTCAAGACAGAAACATATACCTGCAGAGGTCTATTCACACTGGTCAAGATAGAAACATATACCTGCAGAGGTCTATTCACACTGGTCAAGTAAGAAACATATACCAGCAGGTCTATTCACACTGGTCAAGACAGAAACATATACCTGCAGAGGTCTATTCACACTGGTCAAGATAGAAACATATACCTGCAGAGGTCTATTCACACTGGTCAAGATAGAAACATATACCTGCAGAGGTCTATTCACACTGGTCAAGATAGAAACATATACCTGCAGAGGTCTATTCACACTGGTCAAGTAAGAAACATATACCAGCAGGTCTATTCACACTGGTCAAGATAGAAACATATACCTGCAGAGGTCTATTCACACTGGTCAAGTAAGAAACATATACCAGCAGGTCTATTCACACTGGTCAAGATAGAAACATATACCAGCAGGTCTATTCACACTGGTCAAGACAGAAACATATACAGGCAGAGGACTATTCACACTGGTCAAGTAAGAAACATATACCAGCAGGTCTATTCACACTGGTCAAGACAGAAACATATACCTGCAGAGGTCTATTCACACTGGTCAAGACAGAAACATATACAGGCAGAGGTCTATTCACACTGGTCAAGTAAGAAACATATACCAGCAGGTCTATTCACACTGGTCAAGACAGAAACATATACCTGCAGAGGTCTATTCACACTGGTCAAGACAGAAACATATACCTGCAGGTCTATTCACACTGGTCAAAATAGAAACATATACCTGCAGAGGTCTATTCACACTGGTCAAGATAGAAACATATACCTGCAGAGGTCTATTCACACTGGTCAAGATAGAAACATATACCTGCAGAGGTCTATTCACACTGGTCAAGACAGAAACATATACAGGCAGAGGACTATTCACACTGGTCAAGACAGAAACATATACCTGCAGGTCTATTCACACTGGTCAAGACAGAAACATATACAGGCAGAGGTCTATTCACACTGGTCAAGTAAGAAACATATACCAGCAGAGGTCTATTCACACTGGTCAAGATAGAAACATATACCGGCAGAGGTCTATTCACACTGGTCAAGATAGAAACATATACCGGCAGAGGTCTATTCACACTGGTCAAGTAAGAAACATATACCTGCAGAGGTCTATTCACACTGGTCAAGATAGAAACATATACCGGCAGAGGTCTATTCACACTGGTCAAGACAGAAACATATACCTGCAGAGGTCTATTCACACTGGTCAAGATAGAAACATATACCAGCAGAGGTCTATTCACACTGGTCAAGATAGAAACATATACCGGCAGAGGTCTATTCACACTGGTCAAGTAAGAAACATATACCAGCAGGTCTATTCACACTGGTCAAGACAGAAACATATACCTGCAGAGGTCTATTCACACTGGTCAAGATAGAAACATATACCGGCAGAGGTCTATTCACACTGGTCAAGTAAGAAACATATACCAGCAGGTCTATTCACACTGGTCAAGTAAGAAACATATACCTGCAGGTCTATTCACACTGGTCAAGTAAGAAACATATACCAGCAGGTCTATTCACACTGGTCAAGACAGAAACATATACCGGCAGAGGTCTATTCACACTGGTCAAGATAGAAACATATACCGGCAGAGGTCTATTCACACTGGTCAAGACAGAAACATATACCAGCAGGTCTATTCACACTGGTCAAGATAGAAACATATACCTGCAGAGGTCTATTCACACTGGTCAAGACAGAAACATATACCGGCAGAGGTCTATTCACACTGGTCAAGTAAGAAACATATACCTGCAGAGATCTATTCACACTGGTCAAGTAAGAAACATATACCTGCAGAGGTCTATTCACACTGGTCAAGACAGAAACATATACCTGCAGAGGTCTATTCACACTGGTCAAGTAAGAAACATATACCAGCAGAGGTCTATTCACACTGGTCAAGACAGAAACATATACCTGCAGAGGTCTATTCACACTGGTCAAGTAAGAAACATATACCTGCAGAGATCTATTCACACTGGTCAAGTAAGAAACATATACCTGCAGAGGTCTATTCACACTGGTCAAGTAAGAAACATATACCTGCAGAGGTCTATTCACACTGGTCAAGATAGAAACATATACCGGCAGAGGTCTATTCACACTGGTCAAGTAAGAAACATATACCAGCAGGTCTATTCACACTGGTCAAGACAGAAACATATACCGGCAGGTCTATTCACACTGGTCAAGTAAGAAACATATACCAGCAGGTCTATTCACACTGGTCAAGACAGAAACATATACAGGCAGAGGTCTATTCACACTGGTCAAGATAGAAACATATACCTGCAGAGGTCTATTCACACTGGTCAAGATAGAAACATATACCTGCAGAGGTCTATTCACACTGGTCAAGATAGAAACATATACCTGCAGAGGTCTATTCACACTGGTCAAGATAGAAACATATACCGGCAGAGGTCTATTCACACTGGTCAAGACAGAAACATATACAGGCAGAGGTCTATTCACACTGGTCAAGATAGAAACATATACAGGCAGAGGACTATTCACACTGGTCAAGATAGAAACATATACCTGCAGAGGTCTATTCACACTGGTCAAGATAGAAACATATACCTGCAGAGGTCTATTCACACCGGTTTGTATGTAACATGTGTCACATTCTCACGCTACAGAGCATTAAGCTGGATGTTCCCTAGAGGGAGAGGCAGAAAGGAGACGGACAGAGGTTTGTGCAACTTGTAACTTTCCTAAAATAATAATAATCAGATTTTTCTTCATTAATTACATAACTACTAATGTTCTGGTAAGACATAAGTTAACATGTTGCTGTGATGGTTGTTTCTACAGCAGTCGGTTGTCCTTGCATGTGAGATATGTTGGCAGGATGACAGTTAAACATGCTTTTACTCAAATGCTTGCACATTCATTTCTATGGTGAGACTTTTGAAACTTTCTTTTTGAAATGCCCAAAAACCAAACGAGAAAATAAATAACCACAGATACAAACACCTAAACCAAACGTTTGAGGTATAGCTCCCTGACAAGCTTAAGAGCACTGGTTGGCCATCAGCAGCATTCACAACACATTTATCACATTTATGGAACAGGAAACTAACCCAAGAGTCTACTCTCGTTATACAGCCGGTGGTACGGAAGCTCCCAAACATAAACAAGATTCATATTCTTTTAATAATGTATGAGAATATATGCAGAATTCTCCTCATTAGGACAGAAACTATCCACTTCATCAGGTTTGTTCCTGCATACAGTAAAACAAATGGCCTGCTGACACATAACAAGGAGCACGCTGAACGCCTGAACAAGATGGAAGCTCCAATTAAGGAATAATTAACATGAATGCAGCGCAGCGCAGCGCAGCGCAGCGCAGCGCAGCGCAGCGCAGTGGGATGTTTACAACAGAAAACATCCAGAAAGAACAACGGTAAAGTAAATGTGTGTGTGTTAAGGGCTGGTGATGCATTAGAGAGGAGGGTTAGAGATTAGAGGGTGACGGAGGTAATGAACGACAAACAGAATAAATAAAGCTGAGGTGCATAAATGTATGAAAAACAACAACACTGAGATGCAGAGTGATAAAATGAGATGCAGAGTGATGTAATGAGATGCAGAGTGAGATGCAGAGTGATATAATGAGATGCGGAGTGAGATGCAGAGTGATATAATGAGATGCAGAGTGAGATGCAGAGTGATATAATGAGATGCAGAGTGATATAATGAGATGTGGAGTGATAAAAGGAGATGCAGAGTGATATAATGAGATGCAGAGTGATATAATGAGATGCAGAGTGATATAATGAGATGCAGAGTGAGATGAGTGTGTTGTCAGCAGGAAAGGAAGCATGTTATACAAAAAATAATTGTCTTGATGGAAGTAATAAAAGTAAGTTTCTCAAAATATTTTTTCTTCTCAAAGTCTGAGCCATAAATCCCACCACCGCCACCACCACAATACTTCACCACCACCCTTCACCACCACCCTTCACCACCTTCATCACCCTTCACCACCTTCATCACCCTTCACCACCACCCTTCACCACCACCACCCTTCACCACCGCCACCACCACAATACTTCACCACCACCCTTCACCACCACCCTTCACCACCTTCATCACCCTTCACCACCTTCATCACCCTTCACCACCACCCTTCACCACTACTACCCTTCAGCACCACCACCACCACCCTTCACCACCTTCATCACCCTTCACCACCACCCTTCACCACCACCACCCATCACCCTTCACCACCTTCATCACCCTTCACCACCACCCTTCACCACCACCACCCTTCACCACCACCACCACCACCACCACAACCCTTCACCACCTTCATCACCCTTCACCACCACCCTTCACCACCACCACCCTTCACCACCACCACCACCACAACCCTTCACCACCTTCATCACCCTTCACCACCACCCTTCACCACCTTCATCACCCTTCACCACCTTCATCACCCTTCACCACCTTCATCACCCTTCACCACCTTCATCACCCTTCACCACCACCCTTCACCACTACTACCCTTCAGCACCACCACCACCACCCTTCACCACCTTCATCACCCTTCACCACCACCCTTCACCACCACCACCCATCACCCTTCACCACCTTCATCACCCTTCACCACCACCCTTCACCACCACCACCCTTCACCACCACCACCACCACCACCACAACCCTTCACCACCTTCATCACCCTTCACCACCACCCTTCACCACCACCACCCTTCACCACCACCACCACCACAACCCTTCACCACCTTCATCACCCTTCACCACCACCCTTCACCCTTCACCACCTTCATCACCCTTCACCACCACCCCCTTCTCCTCTGTCCACCGATCTATTATCTCTTTCTCTGTTGTGTTTCTGTATTGATCTCTGGCTCCTGGTTGCCTCACAGAAAGCTAAAAGGATGCTGGGAATGATGATGATGATATGTGTGTGTGTGTGTGTGTGTGTGTGTGTGTGTGTGTGGTGTGTGGTGTGTGGTGTGTGTGTGTGTGTGTGTGTGTGTGTGTGTGTGTGGTGTGTGGTGTGTGGTGTGTGTGTGTGTGTGTGTGTGTATGTGTGGGGGGTGTGTGTGTGTGTGTGTGTGTGTGTGTGTGTGTGTGTGTGTGTGTGTGTGTGTGTGTGTGTGTGTGTGGTGTGTGTGTGCGTGCGTGCGTGCGTGTGTGTGTGTGTGTGTGTGTGTGGTGTGTGGTGTGTGTGTGTGTGTGTGTGTGTATGTGTGGGGGGTGTGTGTGTGTGTGTGTGTGTGTGTGTGTGTGTGGTGTGTGTGTGTGCGTGCGTGCGTGCGTGCGTGTGTGTGTGGTGTGTGTGTGCGTGTGTGTGTGTGTGTGTGTGTGTGTGTGTGTGTGTGTGTGTGTGTCACTCTGCCAGCGATGGAAGGAGAGCTGAGACATTACTGATTGATGTGAAGTGGGAGTCTGAGGTTTGTCTGTTAATCCTACAGGCCTGACAAGGATTCATTTTGCTGGTCTATCACCGTACTGACAACCAACACCAGGCTGTGTTTCCTGCTGCGGGGCCAAAGAGGACCAACTGGAGCTCAGCAATTACTGTGAATCCTACAAAGAAGAGAAGAACAGGAGATCTGGGGAGAAAGAGATAAAAACAAGAACAAATGTACCAGGCCTGAAATATAAACTAATCTACACTCATATTGTGTGATTCTCTCTTCAGCTCTCGGCGTATCACAGATGAAAGCTTAATAAATTACAAATACAGGCTAAAGGCTGGCAGTCCTTAACCCTCAGACGGAGTCAGTCAACCGGGAGTTACACAGTACGATGACCGGCCACCAGGTCAGCCAGGAGCTCCACTTCAGAGCAAAACGTTAACACTTTAACCCTTCCAGTGTCAGCCAGGATGTCCTAATAGGTCCTTATCACAGCTGATATTTTAATATGACAGTGTAAAGAATAGAATGAATGATGGCCTGATATCGTGCATGCCGGCTCACTGTCACACTGACACGGCTCACTGGGGCATCTGGATAGAACGAAGCCATCGGCAGTGTTATTAGTCACACCTGTTCTACGGGAAGTCAAAATGTGTGCTGTGAAAAAGGCCCATTAGCCTGGATTCAAATAGCTCCTAATGAGGAAGAGGAAGAAGGTGTTGCCATATAAGACAGAAAGAAAAGAGAAAACAGAGCTGCCAGCGGATAATGAAGAATGGAGGGAAACATACTTGCCAACCCTCCTGATTTCCCGGTAGACTCACGTTTTTCATTAGTTCATACCAGAGATTCACACCAGTTCACGCCAGAGGGGAGAAGTATTCTGTTCCTGAGAATTCAAAGTCAAATTAAAAGTAGGCCTTTTTAACATAAAAATGCTGTTGTAGTGTTCTTATTATTTTATTTTCATTTTATAAAAGTCACCAGAATTCAGGAAACAAAGTCTCGAGGACCCCCAGACCCCCCCGCCCCAAAACCGTTGCTTTTCCTCCCTATTTATGAGGTCTCAAGGTCGGCAAGAACGGAGGGGAAAGGTGTTGATGAGGCCGTCCAGCGGCTGAAAGAGTTTGCTCAACAGACGACTGGTTTAGAGCAGAAGGGGTTTCACCTCGAGCAGCAGAACGGAGAGCTGGAGGCTGGACTGAAACCTTCAGCTCCAGGAGAAGAGGCGATCGGAAAAGAAGCTGTCAGAGAAGGAGGTCGCCGTGGCCCGCCTGCAGACGAGACGAGTCTACTGAAAATAAATGCATGGACAAGTTTTTTCCAATTCCTGCTGAGACAAGTCCTTTAATCCTTGATATATTCTGAAGGTGGAAGTAGGGGCTGACTTTGTAATAGTCGGAGTCCATGACTTCACCAAGATCTCTGGTGAGGTTTGTGTTTCTTTTACGTGACTTTTAATCGTTCCTCTTTGGCTCCAAAAACAATTACCTCAGTTTTGTCTTCTCTGCATGTCTCATTTATCCACTCGGATGTGTAATTACACAGAGTAGTCCCTGTCCTTTAAGTAGGATTCAAACCAGTTTAGTACTGTGCCAGAAAGTCCCGCCTAGTCTTCCAGTCGGTCTAGTAGTGGTCAACCGTGTCGAAGGCAGCATTGAGATCCAGTAATACTAACACTGATATTCCAATACTTTTCATACATGCTTTACATGCGACAACTTCGGATGTCTTCAGTAATACAAACAGGTCTGGTTTCCTGCTAACTGACAACTATTTCAGCTGGTTGGACTCAACCAATCAGAGCTTTGTAGTCTTTGAGAATGGGTACATCCAGTTACCTAGCAACATCCTTGGTAAACTGGGACAGAAACATGGAGGCCATTGTGGACGATATTGACGCGGCTGCACGAGTTGCTGCAAGTCAACTTGCAGAAGTAACGACTCTTAAATCAGCATATTTCTTTCATGGTCAACTCTTCCTAGCAACCCGTATAAGGGTTTATCACATCCTGCTGATTGTTTAGAGCAGAACAAAAGGTCAGTTTGGTGATGCTGCCGTCTGATTGCACAATTATTTCCTGCTGCAGCACGACTCTGTTCACTCTGATGGAAAATTAGAAAGAAAACAACATGCACTAAAAACAACATCTCCAACATTTTCCTTTTTCAATGAAAGACAGACACAAACACACTCACAGAGAGACGCCGTGAGACAGGTCAGTATGTGTCTCAGCAGGATGCGACGGACCGAGGCCAGACTCGGAGTGATATGTAGATAACTGGTTTATCTCTGAAGGGACCATTTCTCCTCCCTGCTGCAGTCAGTTAGAGCGTGTTCTGGTCATGTTTGTAAAGCTGAAGGACGGTCTGGGTATCATCGGATATTCCGTTTTTCCTTTGGAATTCAGAAAGGAAAAAACGTTTTTTTATTTTTTCGTTTTAAACCAAAAACCAGAAAACGGCCGTTTTCTCGTTTTTCGTTTCTGAATCAAAAAATGAAAAACGAACCCAAACCGGGCCGTTTGTTTGTTTTTGCGAATTCCTTTTCTCATTATTCGTTTTGAATTGAAGAACGGAAGTCACGTGGGTTTTTCGTTTTTTCGTTTTAAACCACAAACGAAAAACGGAATCACGTGGTGCTCTGTTTGTTTTTTGTTTCCAAACGAAAAACGAAAAAACCAAATTAAAAAAACGATCCGATTTAGTTTCTTCAAGTTTCTTTCTGTCATTTTCTCCTTTGAATCGAAGAGCTGAGAACGGCAGTCACGTGACCAGGAAGTGAAGGCAAACATGTCAAAATAAAAGCCAAGAAGATAGTTTGGTCATTCTATAAAAGTGTAACATTATTTAAGCACAGGATCAAAGTAACAGTAGAAGATAAATAGGCTAAATAAATACATACTGTACCTAAAAAAGCCTAATTAATTATATATCCTAGACACATGCACTGTGCCAAAATCATGGAAATTCACAATAATTAGGCCTGTGCTAAAAAAGCCAGGCGCAAGTAAGCCAAATGATCTTTGGCCCATCGCAATAACCTCCATATTGTGTAAAACCATGGAACGAGTTCTTGCCAGCCACCTGACCAGCACAGTGGCTACTAAGCTAGATCTGCTCCAGTTCGCTTAAATAAGAGCGACAGAGTCCCAGATGACGCTGTGCTGACTGCTTAACACAGTCACTAAACACCTTATGCATCCTAAAGGTTATGCCAGAGCTTTATTTGTGGATTTTAGCTCAGCTTTTAACTCAATGAAGACGCATATTCTCCTGAAAAGGCTCCTTGATCTCAACATCAACACAGGGTTAGTTGTGTGGATCAGAGGGTCTGTGTCAGGGAGAACATGTCAGACAGGCTGCCCACAAGCCTGTGTTCTTTCCTCTGTGCTATTCTCTCTTTTTACTAATGAATTTATGACCAATGAGAAACATTTTAGACTGTTTAAGTATGCGGATGACATGGCCTTAGTTGGCCTTTTACAGGAAACAGGCCCACTAGGTGAAGCTGCCTATCTGACCCACACTACAGCCCTTCAGACACGGTGTCACACTAGCCAGCTAGAAATCAATGTGGCCGAGACGAAAGAATTAATCATGTGCTGCACAAAACAACATTTGATGACAGAGCCAGTTTCACTTGATGGCCAACATGTTGAAACTGTGGAACACTTTAAATACCTCGGTACAGTCCTGGACACCCAGGTGAGCTTCTCTGTAAATACAGAGTATATCTTCAAGAGATGCTCACAGCGACTTTATCTTCTAAGGAAACTTAGTGGCCTCGGTGTCAGCCGGCAGATTTTAGAATTAGTGTACAAAACTATTGTTGAGAGTGTTTTAACCTTTAACCTTCCTGCCTGGTACGGTCACCTACACTGTAGATAGAAGAATAAACTGTCTAGGATTGTGTCAATGGCAGGCAAAATAGGTGGTAAACCCCAAAAGCCCTTGACTCAACTTTTTACAGAAAGGACGAGGAAGAAAGCGAGGAGTATCCTGGCAGATAGCTCCCATCCTCTCTGCAGCCAGTCGGGAGGCGCTATAGAGCCCCTCTGGCAACTAAACATGTGTTTAAAAAGTCTTTCATCCCAAATGCCATCAATACTCTAAACTCAACACAGTGACTGAGCAGATCTGTGCCACAGACACTGACATGAACTGTTTTTAATGTGTAACATAACCTGTCTCTGTTTTTTACTAACTGCTGTCTGTTGTTTTCTGTGTTTTGTGAGCCGAAGACAAAAATCCACCCTGGTGGACAATAAAGTTTGATTGTATTGATCAGTTCATATTGAGGGGCCGTCAGCTTTACAATTTAGTTTGGAGGGAGATTCGGTACCAGTGAAGTCAGTGCATTTTATGAGTGGGCCTTCTGTGACGTTACCCACCGTAGGGGTCAGAGGTCACCGTAGGGGTCAGAGGTCACCACTCCTCAATCCCCAAAGATTTTCTTTTCAGTCAAATTTTCAATTTTGATGCATTTATAGATGAAAAGTCAAGTCAATAATCATGGTCAATGATAGAGAAGTATGGTTGATCAGCATGTTTGCCAACCTTCAGACATCATAGTCTAATATGAGGATTAATCAGCCTGAGTTCACTAAAAAACTGAAATCACTAACTTTCTGTATTCTGTTTGGTGGTTTATGATGCTTTTCAATCATGTCTAGTCTGTTTGGTAGTTTATGATGCTTTTCAATCATTTCTAGTCTGTTTGGTGGTTTATGATGCTTTTCAATCATGTCTAGTCTGTTTGGTAGTTTATGATGCTTTTCAATCATTTCTAGTCTGTTTGGTGGTTTATGATGCTTTTCAATCATTTCTAGTCTGTTTGGTGGTTTATGATGCTTTTCAATCAGGTCTAGTCTGTTTGGTGGTTTATGATGCTTTTCAATCATGTCTAGTCTGTTTGGTGGTTTATGATGCTTTTCAATCATTTCTAGTCTGTTTGGTGGTTTATGATGCTTTTCAATCATGTCTAGTCTGTTTGGTAGTTTATGATGCTTTTCAATCAGGTCTAGTCTGTTTGGTGGTTTATGATGCTTTTCAATCATGTCTAGTCTGTTTGGTGGTTTATGATGCTTTTCAATCATTTCTAGTCTGTTTGGTGGTTTATGATGCTTTTCAATCATTTCTAGTCTGTTTGGTGGTTTATGATGCTTTTCAATCATTTCTAGTCTGTTTGGTGGTTTATGATGCTTTTCAATCATTTCTAGTCTGTTTGGTGGTTTATGATGCTTTTCAATCATGTCTAGTCTGTTTGGTGGTTTATGATGCTTTTCAATCATTTCTAGTCTGTTTGGTGGTTTATGATGCTTTTCAATCATTTCTAGTCTGTTTGGTGGTTTATGATGCTTTTCAATCATTTCTAGTCTGTTTGGTGGTTTATGATGCTTTTCAATCATTTATAGTCTGTTTGGTAGTTTATGATGCTTTTCAATCATGTCTAGTCTGTTTGGTGGTTTATGATGCTTTTCAATCATTTCTAGTCTGTTTGGTGGTTTATGATGCTTTTCAATCATTTCTAGTCTGTTTGGTGGTTTATGATGCTTTTCAATCATTTCTAGTCTGTTTGGTGGTTTATGATGCTTTTCAATCATTTCTAGTCTGTTTGGTGGTTTATGATGCTTTTCAATCATTTCTAGTCTGTTTGGTGGTTTATGATGCTTTTCAATCATTTCTAGTCTGTTTGGTGGTTTATGATGCTTTTCAATCATTTCTAGTCTGTTTGGTGGTTTATGATGCTTTTCAATCATTTCTAGTCTGTTTGTTAGTATATGTAATTTAGTTAATTTGTTCGACATCATGATAAGGCTGATTTTTCAACCAGTGGTTATGACATTAATGCCAGCTAGACAGAATAAAGCTCTGTCTGTCATGACAATAGAACTGTACTGAAAGCCTTTCCTTTACTCGGGTGACTCTTTACAGCCGTCTGAAGACAGCAGGTATCTGTTAAATCTACAGTATCTAGAGTGATGGAGTGGCCTTCAGTCCAGTACAGTATTGTCATGACAGACAGAGCTTTATTCTGTCTAGCTGGCATTAATGTCATAATCGCTGGTTGAAAAATCAGCATTATCATGATATAGAACTACTCGGCTACAGCCTTCCTAATGGAGTGCAGGGGATCAGGTGGAAGTGTCAGGTGTGTTGAAAGGAGTAGCCACATAGTGCTTCTCACCTGCCGACATAAAGAAACAGCCCATAGTGAGGGTGTGAGAGAGAAAATTGTCAATTATGTGAGAGTTCTGTATAACATCTGTAGAGACCCTCCCTGTTGTATAACATCTGTAGAGAAGCCTCCCTGTTGTATAACATCTGTAGAGACCCTCCCTGTTGTATAACATCTGTAGAGACCCTCCCTGTAATTTATCACACACTTTTTGGATAAAAGACATTCATGTGTTAATGAAAAGAACAAAACAAAAAAATATCTATGTATGTATTTATTTGTGTATTTATTTAACCTATTTGTCTTCTACTGTTACTTTGATCCTGTGCTTAAATAATGTTACACTTTTATAGAATGATCAAACTATCTTCTTGGCTTTTATTTTGACATGTTTGCCTTCACTTCCTGGTCACGTGACTGCCGTTCTCCGCTCTTCGATTCAGAAGAGAAAATGACAGAAAGAAACTTGAAGAAACTAAATCGGATCGTTTTTTTAATTTGTTTTTTTTTCGTTTTTCGTTTGGAAACAAAAAACAAACAGAGCACCACGTGATTCCGTTTTTCGTTTGTGGTTTAAAACGAAAAAACGAAAAACCCACGTGACTTCCGTTCTTCAATTCAAAACGAATAATGAGAAAAGGAATTCGCAAAAACAAACAAACGGCCCGGTTTGGGTTCGTTTTTCATTTTTTGATTCAGAAACGAAAAACGAGAAAACGGCCGTTTTCTGGTTTTTGGTTTAAAACGAAAAAATAAAAAAACGTTTTTTCCTTTCTGAATTCCAAAGGAAAAACGGATTATACGATGATACCCAGACCAAGGACAGTATTTGTATTTGTGGGACTGCAGGTCAGACACACACGAGAGGATGGCAGATCTGTCCTTTTATTATCTTGGACTTTTCTGTCCCACGTTATCGTCTACGGACACAAAGATACGATGACTATGAATCTGAGGTTCAGAGTGGCAGCTAAATGCCTCAAAGTCGATCTCAAATTACAATAAATGTGACAAATTCATTTACTACACCTGACAGAAATCACACACACACAACCACTTTCTCCTCTTTTCCTTGTTGACAGCTGGACCGGAGCAGCGAAATGAGCTCGCTGTCATTAGTCGGGTTGCCGGGCGATGGGACAGACGAGGCTAATCACCCTGACAGGCGGGGTGGGGGTGGGAGGAAAGAACTAGAGCTCCAGGGACCGTCGGGGCAGGATGAATGATGCCATGAGAGGGTTGAAGTGTGGACGGAATAAAAAACAAAGACGGAGCATGGGAGGAAAAGAGGCAGGGGCGGAGTAGGAAGAAGAAGAAAGAAGGCACTGAAGATGAGGAGGGCAGAAAGGAGTGGAGTTCTTGGTTGAAGAAGCGTGATGAGGACAAACAGAGAGGACATAATTATAATTTCAACTCTGACATCATGCAATTATGGACATTACCAATCCTATAATCCTGAGCCATCCAGCAAAAAGACATTCTCTCAATAATAATTGAATGATAAAAGATGACTGAATGTTCCTAATGAAGCTGCTGAACATGATGTAATGGATAAAAGGATCTGCAGACTTGCACAACAACATGGAGGTCTCTTGGTACCGGAAACATTTCTTTTGCACAAGAGACAAGTTATGAGTTCACAAGTTCTATGACACTTTGAAATACACAAAAAACTCTCACAACATGATTCATATTGTTGTCGTTGGTGGTGAGAATTAAAGTGAGGGTTTGGTGATCTGGAGAAACTAGCAAGAGTAAACTACAACTGCAATCTGTTGATGAAAGTAGCTACAGCAGCATAACCCTAACCCTGATCTAGCCAAGTCGGCAACACTAACATCTAACAGTCCGTCCAATCAGGCCTCCCTCCAAAATGATTATTATTATGTTGTTAGGACTCACAGCTGGCAAGTTAGCGGCTGTGGAAGACTCCAGTGAATACCTGCGTGCTTACCTGCGTGAACAATGAGCCACGCAGGTAAGCAGGCAGGTAAGCAGGCAGGTAGCCGTCATATCATTTCATTTGGGCCGAATTAAATGACACGCAACAAGCTTAAAATACGTAGACATGACACGCATTATGTTTTTATTTGTATTTGATTGTAGGTTTCCTCTAACTGGCTCGAACACTCAGCCTGCTACACCCTCTGAAAGACGGTGAAGTCGGTCGGGATCTCAGAGGATTCATTTAAGTCCCTAAATCTGACTCTAAATGTCTCTGCTTCCTTTTACATCCTGGTGAGGAGTTGGTCCTTTAAAGTATAGGAATAGGAGAGCACACACACACACACACACACACACAGAGAGAGACATGCAATTAGATGGAATTAACTCCAGCAGTGAAACAGGAACACACCGGGTACATTACAAACACGTTGATGAATAACACTGCCACTTGCATCCGCCTGCAGTCCTCCACCTCCAGTCCTCCACCTCGGTCCTCATCGGTACATTTCTACAGTTATATGTATATACACATCATGTCACATAATGATGTCACATAAAGCAGCAGCTCGTCCTCACCGTCTGGGTGCCGAGAGACACTGAACAGCCCCGTCTCTACGTCCACTTAACTGTTTTATTGAATCAGCTGGCAGTAATGTGCATGTGAAGAGGTCCACAATGACACATCTCATTTATTCATATAGAGCTTTTCAAAACCAGTGTTACCATGTTCAAAATGAATAATAATAAAAAGATACAGAAATGAAATTAACAGGACAGAAAGCAGTGAACTAGACACTAACTGATAAAAAGAGGTGATCTAAAAGGTATGATTTGGTTAACCTGCTCCTCAGCAGACGAGAGCCAATAAAGGAAGAGAACCAACATGAACTGAGGATACTAACTGATTTATGATGGCAGTGGAATAAGAGGATGTGTGGGGGGGGGACACTATGACCGACCCAAACAAGGTGCATGGGAAGAGCGTCTCTGAGAGGACTAAGGTGGCAGCTTTTATAGTGACTGGGAACACTGGGAACACTGGGAACACCAGTTAAACACTAGAGCAGTAGTCTAGTTAAACACTAGAGCAGTAGTCTAGTTAAACACTAGAGCAGTAGTCCAGTTAAACACTAGAGCAGTAGTCTAGTTAAACACTAGAGCAGTAGTCCAGTTAAACACTAGAGCAGTAGTCTAGTTAAACACTAGAGCAGTAGTCTAGTTAAACACTAGAGCAGTAGTCCAGTTAAACACTAGAGCAGTAGTCTAGTTAAACACTAGAGCAGTAGTCTAGTTAAACACTAGAGCAGTAGTCCAGTTAAACACTAGAGCAGTAGTCTAGTTAAACACTAGAGCAGTAGTCTAGTTAAACACTAGAGCAGTAGTCCAGATAAACACTAGAGCAGTAGTCTAGTTAAACACTAGAGCAGTAGTCCAGTTAAACACTAGAGCAGTAGTCCAGTTAAACACTAGAGCAGTAGTCCAGTTAAACACTAGAGCAGTAGTCCAGATAAACACTAGAGCAGTAGTCTAGTTAAACACTAGAGCAGTAGTCCAGTTAAACACTAGAGCAGTAGTCCAGATAAACACTAGAGCAGTAGTCCAGTTAAACACTAGAGCAGTAGTCTAGTTAAACACTAGAGCAGTAGTCTAGTTAAACACTAGAGCAGTAGTCCAGATAAACACTAGAGCAGTAGTCTAGTTAAACACTAGAGCAGTAGTCCAGTTAAACACTAGAGCAGTAGTCCAGTGAAACACTAGAGCAGTAGTCCAGTTAAACACTAGAGCAGTAGTCCAGTTAAACACTAGAGCAGTAGTCTAGTTAAACACTAGAGCAGTAGTCCAGATAAACACTAGAGCAGTAGTCCAGATAAACACTAGAGCAGTAGTCTAGTTAAACACTAGAGCAGTAGTCCAGTTAAACACTAGAGCAGTAGTCCAGTGAAACACTAGAGCAGTAGTCCAGATAAACACTAGAGCAGTAGTCCAGTTAAACACTAGAGCAGTAGTCCAGTTAAACACTAGAGCAGTAGTCCAGTTAAACACTAGAGCAGTAGTCCAGTTAAACACTAGAGCAGTAGTCCAGTTAAACACTAGAGCAGTAGTCCAGTGAAACACTAGAGCAGTAGTCCAGATAAACACTAGAGCAGTAGTCCAGTTAAACACTAGAGCAGTAGTCCAGTTAAACACTAGAGCAGTAGTCCAGATAAACACTAGAGCAGTAGTCCAGTTAAACACTAGAGCAGTAGTCCAGATAAACACTAGAGCAGTAGTCCAGTTAAACACTAGAGCAGTAGTCCAGTTAAACACTAGAGCAGTAGTCCAGTTAAACACTAGAGCAGTAGTCCAGATAAACACTAGAGCAGTAGTCCAGATAAACACTAGAGCAGTAGTCCAGTTAAACACTAGAGCAGTAGTCTAGTTAAACACTAGAGCAGTAGTCCAGTTAAACACTAGAGCAGTAGTCCAGTTAAACACTAGAGCAGTAGTCCAGTTAAACACTAGAGCAGTAGTCCAGATAAACACTAGAGCAGTAGTCCAGTTAAACACTAGAGCAGTAGTCCAGTTAAACACTAGAGCAGTAGTCTAGTTAAACACTAGAGCAGTAGTCCAGTCAGGAGGAGACAAAAGCAAGAAGAACAACTCCTGCATGAGGTTTGGGCTCGGAGTTTTGGTCGGAGACGACAACGTTTCTCTCTGCGGAGCCCCGTCTATTCACTCAGTAGCAGGAAACAAGACACGGGAAACCTCTGTTGGTCTGGAGGAGCTGCAGCAGTTATTTCTGCACAAACGTCCACTGAACATTCACTAGATATTCTCAGAGCTAAACTAACTCTTCTGCAGTGTGGAGTGAGCAGCATGCACGTGAGAGGTGGAGCGAGAGAGAGAGAGAAGGAGCGTGGTGTGTGAGTGAAGGCAGGCAGAGGAGCAGAGGAGCAGAGGAGCAGAGGAGCAGAGGAGCAGAGGAGCAGAGGAGCAGAGACTCCGGTCCTGGAGACCAAAGCTTTCATGTGAAGTCGTTTCTGTTAGATTTCTGTTTGGTTTGTGCTGATGTTTATTCCAGTTCCATCCTTTGGGAAAAGGTCCATCAGTCTTGTGGCTTGACATTTGGGGAGGATTCCTTCATCTCATGTTCTACCTTGAAAGAATACTGCAGATATTTAGCATTGCACTCAGACAGCATTGTCTAACTCATGATGGACATTCAAATATAAGATTAAAATCAATGCAGCAGAATGCGGCTCAGTGAAATAACACCCGGCTACACCCACGATGGGAAAACACCCACATGCAGACACATCCTGCTTTGTGGGATCAAGTTCATTACTCGTTATAGTGGGTTTAATGATCCATCTCACTGCTGCGGCTCAGACCAGAACATCCTCATTGTTTAGTGGAATGATTCCTTTCAGCAGACGTAGAACTGACTGAGGAGGATCTAGTCTGGGCTGAAACGCTCTGAGCTGCAGAAGGAGAGACGAATATGAGTTATCTTTCTTCCATCATTCATTTCTCCATCACCTCAATTTCTCACCTTCAGTATTTCTGCATCTCTCTTTCTTCAGCTGCAGAACATATTCTCTCCTTTTTCACCTCTTGAACTCCATCTCCATCTCTCTGTGAAACTCTATCTCCATCTCTCTGTGAAACTCTATCTCCATCTCTCTGTGAGACTCTATCTCCATCTCTCTGTGAAACTCTATCTCCATCTCTCTGTAGAACTCTATCTCCATCTCTCTGTAAGACTCTATCTCCATCTCTCTGTGAAACTCTATCTCCATCTCTCTGTGAAACTCTATCTCCATCTCTCTGTGAGACTCTATCTCCATCTCTCTGTGAAACTCTATCTCCATCTCTCTGTGAAACTCTATCTCCATCTCTCTGTGAGACTCTATCTCCATCTCTCTGTAAGACTCTATCTCCATCTCTCTGTAAGACTCTATCTCCATCTCTCTGTGAAACTCTATCTCCATCTCTCTGTAAGACTCTATCTCCATCTCTCTGTGAAACTCTATCTCCATCTCTCTGTGAAACTCTATCTCCATCTCTCTGTGAGACTCTATCTCCATCTCTCTGTGAGACTCTATCTCCATCTCTCTGTAAGACTCTATCTCCATCTCTCTGTAAGACTCTATCTCCATCTCTCTGTGAAACTCTATCTCCATCTCTCTGTAAGACTCTATCTCCATCTCTCTGTGAAACTCTATCTCCATCTCTCTGTGAAACTCTATCTCCATCTCTCTGTGAGACTCTATCTCCATCTCTCTGTGAGACTCTATCTCCATCTCTCTGTGAGACTCTATCTCCATCTCTCTGTGAAACTCTATCTCCATCTCTCTGTAAGACTCTATCTCCATCTCTCTGTAGAACTCTATCTCCATCTCTCTGTAAAACTCTATCTCCATCTCTCTGTAAGACTCTATCTCCATCTCTCTGTAGAACTCTATCTCCATCTCTCTGTAAGACTCTATCTCCATCTCTCTGTAGAACTCTATCTCCATCTCTCTGTAAAACTCTATCTCCATCTCTCTGTGAAACTCTATCTCTCTGTAAGACTCTATCTCCATCTCTCTGTGAAACTCTATCTCCATCTCTCTGTAAAACTCTATCTCCATCTCTCTGTAAAACTCTATCTCCATCTCTCTGTAGAACTCTATCTCCATCTCTCTGTAGAACTCTATCTCCATCTCTCTGTGAAACTCTATCTCCATCTCTCTGTGAAACTCTATCTCCATCTCTCTGTGAAACTCTATCTCCATCTCTCTGTAAGACTCTATCTCCATCTCTCTGTGAAACTCTATCTCCATCTCTCTGTAGAACTCTATCTCCATCTCTCTGTGAAACTCTATCTCCATCTCTCTGTAAGACTCTATCTCCATCTCTCTGTGAAACTCTATCTCCATCTCTCTGTAGAACTCTATCTCCATCTCTCTGTGAAACTCTATCTCCATCTCTCTGTAAAACTCTATCTCCATCTCTCTGTGAAACTCTATCTCTATCTCTCTGTGAGACTCTATCTCCATCTCTCTGTGAAACTCTATCTCCATCTCTCTGTGAAACTCTATCTCCATCTCTCTGTGAAACTCTATCTCTATCTCTCTGTGAAACTCTATCTCTATCTCTCTGTGAAACTCTATCTCCATCTCTCTGTAAAACTCTATCTCCATCTCTCTGTGAAACTCTATCTCCATCTCTCTGTGAAACTCTATCTCTCTGTAAAACTCTATCTCCATCTCTCTGTGAAACTCTATCTCTATCTCTCTGTGAAACTCTATCTCTATCTCTCTGTGAAACTCTATCTCCATCTCTCTGTAAAACTCTATCTCCATCTCTCTGTGAAACTCTATCTCCATCTCTCTGTGAAACTCTATCTCTCTGTGAAACTCTATCTCCATCTCTCTGTGAAACTCTATCTCCATCTCTCTGTAAAACTCTATCTCCATCTCTCTGTGAAACTCTATCTCCATCTCTCTGTGAAACTCTATCTCTCTGTAAAACTCTATCTCCATCTCTCTGTAAAACTCTATCTCCGTCTCTCTGTAAGACTCTATCTCCATCTCTCTGTAGAACTCTATCTCCATCTCTCTGTAAGACTCTATCTCCATCTCTCTGTAGAACTCTATCTCCATCTCTCTGTAAAACTCTATCTCCATCTCTCTGTGAAACTCTATCTCTCTGTAAGACTCTATCTCCATCTCTCTGTGAAACTCTATCTCTCTGTAAGACTCTATCTCTATCTCTCTGTAGAACTCTATCTCCATCTCTCTGTAAAACTCTATCTCCATCTCTCTGTAAGACTCTATCTCCATCTCTCTGTGAAACTCTATCTCCATCTCTCTGTAAGACTCTATCTCCATCTCTCTGTGAAACTCTATCTCCATCTCTCTGTGAAACTCTATCTCCATCTCTCTGTGAGACTCTATCTCCATCTCTCTGTGAAACTCTATCTCCATCTCTCTGTGAAACTCTATCTCCATCTCTCTGTGAGACTCTATCTCCATCTCTCTGTGAGACTCTATCTCCATCTCTCTGTGAGACTCTATCTCCATCTCTCTGTGAAACTCTATCTCCATCTCTCTGTAAGACTCTATCTCTATCTCTCTGTAGAACTCTATCTCCATCTCTCTGTAGAACTCTATCTCCATCTCTCTGTAAGACTCTATCTCTCTGTGAAACTCTATCTCCATCTCTCTGTAGAACTCTATCTCCATCTCTCTGTAAAACTCTATCTCCATCTCTCTGTGAAACTCTATCTCTCTGTAAAACTCTATCTCTATCTCTCTGTGAAACTCTATCTCTATCTCTCTGTGAAACTATCTCCATCTCTCTGTGAAACTCTATCTCCATCTCTCTGTAAAACTCTATCTCCATCTCTCTGTAAGACTCTATCTCCATCTCTCTGTAAGACTCTATCTCCATCTCTCTGTAAGACTCTATCTCTATCTCTCTGTAGAACTCTATCTCCATCTCTCTGTAGAACTCTATCTCCATCTCTCTGTAAGACTCTATCTCCATCTCTCTGTAGAACTCTATCTCCATCTCTCTGTAAAACTCTATCTCCATCTCTCTGTAAAACTCTATCTCTCTGTAAGACTCTATCTCCATCTCTCTGTAAGACTCTATCTCCATCTCTCTGTAAAACTCTATCTCCATCTCTCTGTAAAACTCTATCTCCATCTCTCTGTGAAACTCTATCTCTCTGTAAAACTCTATCTCTATCTCTCTGTAAAACTCTATCTCTATCTCTCTGTAAAACTCTATCTCTATCTCTCTGTGAAACTCTATCTCTATCTCTCTGTGAAACTCTATCTCCATCTCTCTGTAAGACTCTATCTCCATCTCTCTGTAAAACTCTATCTCCATCTCTCTGTGAAACTCTATCTCCATCTCTCTGTAAGACTCTATCTCCATCTCTCTGTAAAACTCTATCTCCATCTCTCTGTGAAACTCTATCTCCATCTCTCTGTAAGACTCTATCTCCATCTCTCTGTAGAACTCTATCTCCATCTCTCTGTGAAACTCTATCTCCATCTCTCTGTAAGACTCTATCTCCATCTCTCTGTAAAACTCTATCTCCATCTCTCTGTGAAACTCTATCTCCATCTCTCTGTAAGACTCTATCTCCATCTCTCTGTAAAACTCTATCTCCATCTCTCTGTAAGACTCTATCTCTCTGTAAAACTCTATCTCCATCTCTCTGTAAGACTCTATCTCTCTGTAAAACTCTATCTCTATCTCTCTGTAGAACTCTATCTCCATCTCTCCTGCTTCATTTGCTTTCTTTAATGCCTCACGATTCTCTTGCCTTCTATCCATATTTCCATTTCATTTAGTATAGCTGGTCAAACAATGTCATAAAAAAAGTCGTATTATAGTATGTCGAAAAATATCATGACTTTTTTAATGAAGTTTTTCGACATCCTACACTCACGGCTCAGAAGTCGTATCGCGTCTGCTCGAAGCCGAAAGGAAAAGTGAAAAGTCCAGATAATAGAAATAACCATCCTTCTCACTGTTGTGCCTCGTTCCCTCCTCTAACCTCTGCCCCCCCTCTCAGCACAAACTAAATTACTGTTTGGCTAAATGGAGTTCGAACACCAATTACTGTAACAACTGACACTTAGGCTGGCAGCTTAAGAGTGTGTGTGTGTGTGTGTGTGTGTGCACGGACGTGTCACACTGAGCACTTATCGGCTGAAACCTGCCACCACTGCAATGAGAAACACAACCACTTAATATGCACACCCTCACACACACGCACACGCACACGCACACACACACACTAACTCTTACAGCCACACACACCAACGCATAAGGCCAACATGCATCCATCCAAGCCTACCAGCCTGTACCAACACACAGTCCGTCCTGCTGATGGTCTCAGTGTATCACAACACAAGTCCATTCTCCTTTAGATTGAACGAAAGTGAAACTTTCAACTGAATCCTGTTTAGACTAACCTAATGCCTAAACCTCCTTACATCTGTGCTTCATGCAGAACCTCCTCACTCAAATTAACGGACCAATCCACAAAGATAATGAAATCCAGATATCATTAAAATGAGCTTCTAACAAACTTCTTCACATGCTTCATTTTTTACTTATCTTACGACTAAACATGATGTCTTCACACGGAACCACACGGACCTGATGGAGGAACTGACTCTTTACTGGAGGAGGAAACTCATTTGTTTTCTCGTAAAGTTATGACTTTATTCTCGTAATCTCAGAATGTCTTTCCCTCCATGTGGCCCTAACACTCTGTCGTGGTTTCCCCTTACCCTAACTAAGTGGTTTTCTTGTCTGAACTTTACTATGGATGTTTTCGTTTCGTACAAATGACACGCCGAAAGGCTAAAATGTGAATCATGACACGTGGAATGTAATGTTGTGGGATTTATACGCCTTCCCGTGAGACTGGGTTGGGTCAATAAACTGGACTTTGTAAAGAACATGTAGAGTTCATTTCTTGTCCTGCGAGGTTAGAAATGTCCAGTTGAATATGGAATAAAGACATAACTACAGTCTGTGTGACTAACTGTCCTGTTGAGCTGAATATGAGCAGCTGTCCAGACATCGTGCTGTTATTGTTTCTGATGATCTACTGGCCGTTAGATCCGTTAGATCCGTTAGATCCGTTAGATCCGTTAGATCCGTTAGATCCGTTAGATCCAAGCAACTCACAAATGTTTCCGGGACTGTTGAAGCTGGTTTGTTTGGACGGATCTCTGCGATTCTTTAGCAACCGTATCCTTGTTTTGTTGGTTTATTGTGCTTTTACTGGGAGTTCATAGTGTTATCAGGCTTTTAGCTCTCATTTATTGGCGTGTCGGGCTTTTACTGCTCGTATGAATCGTATCATGTCGAGTGTTTTGCTCGGTGGAGGAGGAAGCCGTGACCGTGTCCTCTGCTGCCAACGTAAGCAGACTGGAACCTGATTCATCATCGCCGGCCCACCGCTGGGTCGCTGTCAGGATGTTGATGTTCTCTGGAAGTCTCCCTGTGTGCTCAGGGATTCAAGAGGAAAACCAGAATGCTCTGGTCTTGGGGGGGATTTTGCCATCAGAGATATTATCTACAGTAAGTGCTGCATTAAGCTGACACTCCTCACCGATCCAATGAGCCCGTTAGTGTGTGTGAGGTCAAATCTAACTTTTACAAGTTCATTCAGTTTTCTTTAGATATGAAGTACTTTATTTGACATTAATATATCCATTTAATGCAACTCTTCCTCTAGGGGGTTTTAAACTGCGGGTGTGGAGGGAGAAAGGTGAGGCAAAGATAGAGAGACAGGTGCATGCTGGGAACAAACGGGAAGTTTGGCTTCTTGATTTGGTCGGATCATCCTCGTGGTCAGCAGTCGGAGCTGCAGCGGCGGATGTGAAACTCAGCTCATGGAGGCTGTTTTCAAAACCCTCAGAGCCCCCCCGATTGCTGCAGTTCATGTCATAAATGGTATGCCTTCTCAGCGTCATAACTCAGTCAGATCTGAACCCACAGCTAGGACACATCTATCTTTACATTCTGTAACCTACACGTTCTGAGGATGTTATTATCTCTGATGTCCATCACAAATAAATGCTTAATAATAATGGACAAAAGACAGAACTTCTGTCTTCGTCTGAAAATCATCACATTTTAAAGGTTTCTTCAGTATCAAAGTAATCCAGTGAAAGTTGTCTAGTTGTCCACGGGTACGTTGCAAACAAGTAATGAGTAAGACAATGTCTTATGTTGCATTCTCTCTATATACCGCGGCTCCAATGTTTCCTTAACGCAGACTGACGATGAGGTTTGTGGGATGTTGACTGCAGGATGGTGTTTCTGCTTGTTGCTCTTGAGGATGGCTGGTAGTGCTGTTGGGACTGGGAAAACTAGACCGGCATGCAGCCGTTGACTTTCTGTATATCTTATCTTTTATTCAGACCGGCCACAAAAAGGAGAAACAAAAACCGTTTCATTAGATTTATTACTTCAGTCCCTCTGCAGATGATAAGTGAGGAGAAACCTTCACAGCACACAAAACAACCGGCCGTCCTCCGTCTTCCTGCAGAGTGAAAACAGACCAACTGTCTTTATATTCACAGTCACCTGATGTCTGCAGCCAATCAGGGAGGAGCTCTGCATTAGTGCCTCTCTGACCAGGTAGCATCGATCTCCCCTCGTTTACAGGTACCTTCACACAAATATTAATCAAATGTCATCTCTCCAGAGAAAAAAATCTAAACATCCATATTGTTAGTGAAGTTGATAAACAAGTCAAAATCCCTTCTTACTAATATTAATAAATAATAAATAATAATAATATATAAACTAATATTACAGCAGAACAGAGACCCAGAAATACATTTTAAAGGGGAGGTGCACTTCTTCTTAAAGGGTCAGGCTAGTCAGAGAGATAAAGGGGATCATGAGAAACTCTCTGTTTCAGTGCTTGTGTTCATCCATCTGGGTCTCTGGAGTTCCCACCAACCCAATCAGGTTACTATGGGCTGTCTAGATCAGAAAACATGTGACTCAACCAGCCAATCAGATGTGGCTCCCCTTCCTATGTCACATGCAGCCTCATTAGAATATACCGCCCACAGCTGGAGAGCTACCTTTACAAAGGTGAACCATGTTTATCTCACCAGCCAATCAGAGCAGACTTGGAACAGACAGTGAATACAGGGATATTCAGACAGACGGGAGGAGAACAAGAATGAGTTTATTGAACATTAAAGCATGTAAACATGTTCTAGTAGAAACCAGGAATACAAGTAAGAACCAGGAAATGAGCTGATACGTCTCCTCTGTGTGAGCAGAAAGACTAAACACAAGTGAACAAGCATTTCTCAAACGTCACAAATTCACGGCTCAAATAAATCTTGATCACATGAGCAAGAGGAACGTGCACGTTCAGCTCAGCACAACATTACACTGAGCAAAGACACGTCCAAAAGACATCAATTTAACGTCTCTGTCGACGTCCGAAGACGTCCGAAGACGTCCACTGAGGAGTCAGAAAGGTCTTTTTAACGTTCAACTATTCCACAGACGTCCCAAAGGGGTCCTAGTCAGACGTCTAGATATTGAACCCATTTTGCACGTCCGCCGACGTCCAACCAGGCCACAGACGTCCAACCAGGCGGCAGACGTCCAACCAGGCGGCAGACGTCCAACCAGGCCACAGACGTCCAACCAGGCGGCAGACGTCCAACCAGGCGGCAGACGTCCAACCAGGCGGCAGACGTCCAACCAGGCGGCAGACGTCCAACCAGGCGGCAGACGTCCAACCAGGCCTCAGACGTCCAACCAGTCCACAGACGTCCAACCAGGCCTCAGACGTCCAACCAGGCCTCAGACGTCCAACCAGGCCGCAGACGTCCAACCAGGCGGCAGACGTCCAACCAGGCGGCAGACGTCCAACCAGGCCGCCGACGTCCAACCAGGTCGCAGACGTCCAACCAGGCCGCAGACGTCCAACCAGGTCGCAGACGTCCAACCAGGCCGCCGACGTCCAACCAGGTCGCAGACGTCCAACCAGGCCGCAGACGTCCAACCAGGCCGCAGACGTCCAACCAGGCCGCCGACGTCCAACCAGGTCGCAGACGTCCAACCAGGCCTCAGACGTCCAACCAGTCCACAGACGTCCAACCAGGCCTCAGACGTCCAACCAGGCCGCAGACGTCCAACCAGGCGGCAGACGTCCAACCAGGCGGCAGACGTCCAACCAGGCCGCCGACGTCCAACCAGGCCGCTAACCAGATGTTCAAGTATTGAACCCAACCTCCACGTCCACCCGACTGACGGATGTTATACAGACATGATCTGAACGTGTTCCTGACGTCACATGTTTGCTGCGTTGGGTTTGGGGTCGAGGCAGATACTCAAAATCCACACAAATTAATCCCAAACTGTATCTGCATGACTAGAATGTGTGTTTTTTAATTTGATCATTTCAAGGTAACAGTAACATTCTCCCCTCCATGATAAGACTTTACAGAGAGACTGCACCAGATGAACTAATGACACACTGAGCAAATAGAAAATACACACACACACACACACACACGCACACACACACACACACACACACACACACACACACACACACACACACACACACACACACACACACACACACACACACACACACACACACACACACACACGCACACACATACACAGCAGGTCAGTGTATTATTTGATCCGCTGAAGTGAAGTCCATCCATTAGCTGGTGTTGACGGGGCTTTTAGGACCGACACCAACACCTCTCAGTGTTTGAACGGTCAACACCTCCAGCACATAAAACACATGTCCTTTAGGCTTTGACATCTTCATCTCTCCCTCCGCTATCTGAAATGTTCTGCCATAAATACGAGCTGCTCTGCAGACCTGCGGTCACCTCTCGTCCATACATTTTAAAGTAAGCACTCAAATCAAGGTAGAAAGCATCAGGACGGAGCGTTGGTACATTCTCCTTGTGTATGCATGCTGTGCTTCCAGGTGCTCTGTCTGGTTTCCTCCCACTCAAATTCATTCAGGTCAGATGAAGTGGAAAGTCTAAATTGCTTGTGGGTGTGAATGTGTTTGTGCGCTGCCTGCTGCCGTCGACTCCGGTCCTCCTGTGACCCGGAACAGATGAAGTGGGGATATAAAACGGATGGATGGCTAATTTCTGAGCCCAACCGTAACATGAACTGTGTTCCAGAAACACCAAACACAAAGCACCGCGAGGCAGAAAGAGTAATATTACAACATGAACTGTGTTCCAGAAACACCAGAAACACCAAACACAAAGCACCGCGAGGCAGAAAGAGTAATATTACATGTCATGATAAAAGATGTTGTGAAGAAAGTCTTCTATTGTTTCTCCTCTGTGTGAACACAACAATCACAAGGAAGGCTTTCATCCAGGAGACCGCTGGTCGTGTCCCGCCGGTCGTGTCCCCGCCGGTCGTGTCCCGCCGATCGTGTCCCCGCCGGTCGTGTCCCGCCGGTCGTGTCCCGCCGATCGTGTCCCCGCCGGTCGTGTCCCGCCGATCGTGTCCCGCCGGTCGTGTCCCGCCGATCGTGTCCCCGCCGGTCGTGTCCCGCCGGTCGTGTCCCGCTGCGTTACGTTTCACTTTCACTTTACAATCAGCTGATGGTTTGTGTCCCGTGTTCACAACGTCGTCACATGTTCAGTGTGAAAACGTGGTCATTTTAAGGCCATGTTGTTAGACTAACTAAATGTGTTGCCTAATCCTAAACAAATGTTTCTGTTTAACTCCCAACACTAATCACGTGTTTACTGCGGCGGAACTAGTGACGGCGAGGGGTCTGACAAAGCGTCGGTATGTGACTAGTTGGGATGAGAAGGTGTTGGATGTGCTGCAGAGATTGTTGAGCCCTTTGAGGGAAATGAGTGAGATGTGATTGAGGGCTATAGAATATAACTGACCTTACAGGGGACGTGTGTTTTATAAGAGGCAAAGTCATTCATTGAAACACAAATGCCTGGGTGGAAGATAGCAATGCACTGCCAGTATGTATCACAGTTACTGGTTCATAGTTGATGGAAACACAAATTAACGCTTCAGTTTGCAGCGTTTTCAGAAGTTAGCAGCAACATTTTAATGAAACAACTAAAGCCAGTGAACGGTGGTTACAGCGCACGGACTGCCAGAATGTCACTGATTGTCTTTTTCATTGTGGGCATCTCCGTCCGTCAGAACAGAACAGAACAGAACAGAACAGAACAGAACAGAACAGAACAGAACAGAACAGAACAGAACAGAACAGAACAGAACAGAACAGAAGCTCATTTCAAACTGGGCATCAACATTTATTTCAGAAATACGCTTCACTTGTAAACTTGTGTTTTCCTTTTTGAGTAAGCGTCTAGTGGATGAAGAAAGAGTCTGCTGGATGTGCCCGTGTACGTGTGACAGGATTAAACAGTGGGTTGTATACTTGGATACCACTCCCTGGACAAACACATGAACCTGCTGCATGATTTACTTTCATTTCCTGAGCTCTCTTCTCTCTCGGCAGGAACGGTCTCACATGGAAAGAGTCATTAATAACCAATTCTAAACACAATTCTAAACCACCGAGCTGACACTCAAACATTTTCAGTATTATTGATCCCTGTTGTAGGTCTATGGTACGACGGGACGACGGGACGACGGGACGACGGAGTATTAGGGCCACATTGAGGGAAAAAAATGTTTCTGAGATTTAGAGAATAAAGTCAGAATATTATAAAGTAGTAGTTTTAAGTGTTTATTTTCTTTTTTTCTCGTAAAGTTATGACTTTATTGTGTAAATCTCAGATGTTTTTTCCCTCAATGTGGCCCTAATACTCCGTAGTACATTGTCTCTTTGGCCCTCACTGCATTAGACTGATATACTATATACTGAGACTATAAACTGTGTTTCCTTCATCACAATGATCACATGATCACAATGATCACAATGATCACATGTTTTGCGGCTCCAGACAGATTTTTCTTGTCTAAAATGTCTCTTTTGACAGTAAAGGTCGCTGAGCCTGCTCTAAATCATGTAGTTTTATTGTGTTACATATTTGCGGTGGTTTGTTAACAAGTCAAACCAGACTCTTTTAGTTTTAGTTTAGTTACAGACAGTTTCCAAAGTCGGGGTTGAGAGGAAGACTGCAGCACTGAGGCTGTAGGGAGAAGAAGAGAGGGTGAATGACAGGTCAGAGAAGAAGAAGAAGAAGAAGAAGAAGAAGAAGAACAAGAAGAAGAAGCAGAGGAAGAAGAAGAAGAAGAAAGGCATCTTCTCTTCTTCTTCTTCTTCTTCTTCTTCTTCTTCTTCTTCTTCTTCTTCTCCTTCAGTGAGGTTGTAGGGAGAAGAAGAGCGGGTGAATGACAGGTCAGAGTAAAGAGAAATGAGAGCTGCTGAGCGTAGAGCTGGGTGTCGTTGAAAGAAAGGTATAAACTCAGATATTGTGCCGAGGCGAGGGATCAGAGCGTGCACGACTGGCGGCTTACGGGAGGTGAAGGATTAAGGAAGAAGTGTTTACTGTACACCGAGCATCTGAAACGACGAGCCGCCTGACCTCTCCATGAATCCAGATGAAAGAGATTTCAAGCCGTTTAATCCACTTTAATGGTGAAGAGGAGGATGAGATCAAAGGGAAGAGGAAGGTTAGAAACCTGAAGGCAACTGAGCCGAGAGTCGTCTGACGTTCCTGCTCATCGGATCCGTCGACTGTCTCCGTACGTGTTTTACTTAGTTTACTTACTTCAGCCCAACCGTGACCTTTTCCCTTACCCTAACTAAGGGCTTTTCTTGCCTGAACCGAACGGCGGATGTTTGCGTGGCGTACAAATGACACACGAAAACCCCGACATGCGTCCTCATGTCCGTGTGATGTCATGGTATTTATACGCCTTGCACCAGAGGGCAGTTCTAACAATCAAGCCAGAGATGTGTTAAACTAAAGGGAGAAAAACTACTGAAGACTTTAATATGACCTCAACACACACACACACACACACACACACACACACACACACACTGCAGGTGATGTGGTCACAGCCCAGTGGAGGGTGCTTTGACTCATTATGAGTAAAATGTCATGTTCAAACAGAGCAGCTCTCAGAGCGCCTCGCCTCGGTCTGAAACGCGTTCAGGGATTCAGAGCAGGAACACGCAGCATCTGGGCAATTTAATGTACGACGAGATCCCCTTCAGACGCTCACACAAAGAGACGGAGACGGCGAGACGACGTGAGACAACTGAGAAAGAAAGAAAAGGCAGAGGAAGAGAGAGCACGAGAGGAGGCCGTTCAGCTCAGACTGAACTGAAGATCCCTCATCTTCATCTTCATCATCTTCATCATTCGCTGCAAAGTCACATGAACGAGGAGGAGAACGAGCCAGAGAGGAAAGAAGAAGAAAAGGAAGAGTCATTTGTTTGATACTCGGTCTGCCGGAGAGTTCCAGACAATAACAGCTCTGACTGTCTCTCTGTAAAGAACAAGTCTACAGCGGTCTGCAGACGTTGCTCTGATGTGTTAGACACTTTCTTTCATGGAAGGATGTCAGAGAGGAAGGTTCAGGCAGACTGGCTGACTTCAGTCCAAACCTTCCATCAGCGACAGTGAATGCACCGCTGAGATTAAGATGTGTGATTAAAACCTTTTTGATGCCAAATGAGAAACCAGCAACTCTTTAAACTTCCTCCATCTAACAGTTATTAAGTCATTAATCATGTTGTAATAACGGCGTATAAAAAAGGCAATAAAATCTGTGAAAGGAAACCGGCTATAAAAAAGTTAAAGTCTAAAGGAGAGTGTGTCCCGTACTGTAGAAGGTAGATATAAAGAACAGTCCGTTTTAAAGGGACAGTACACACCCAGTATTTATTTATTTAAAAAGGATCCCCATTAGCTGATACCAATGGCACCAGCTAGTCTTCCTGGGGTCCGAAATCATGTACATTAATTTATCACATGCATACTATATACAACATCACATTTGTGTTACACCAATAACACACATTTTCAAACATATATAAATTTCAAATTTCAAATTCATACACAAATCTTCCACAATTTTTATTTAGCCTCAAGGCCCATCATCAGGGAAGAGGAACAAAGAAAACAAAGAAAACCATACATGACCAACACTGGACTATCGATCAGCTGTTTAAGTAATGTATTCGTAGATGGTATTTGAATGTAGATTTGTTAGAGGATTGACGGATGTGAAACACACCCAGTATACAGTATATATATCTATATATAGATATATAGATATATATACTGTGATGTTACACATGAAGGTCTGTTTACTCATCATGACGAGTTCTGCTCAACGTGTGGAAACTATTGTCTGGTTCCTTCTGAGGCTCTGGAGGGAGCTATCCATGTTAGACAAAATAACCCTGATGACGTCATAGTGATGTCATCGGGGTGATCTCAGTGTGGGCTGGAGACTTGAGGACTTTTGGTGCTCGCGTCCCCAAAGTGTTGTCGAGTTCTTTAGAAGTTGAAGTGACGTTTGAGACGTGTTTTCTGTTCTTATGTTACGTTTCTTACGTTTTATTTTATTCTTAGTTCGTACTTATTTTAAACCCAACCGTGATGCTTTTAACTGCAGCTGTAACATCACGAGACGGTTTGAAATGACACACACACGTGTGTAATGTGTAAAGTCAAATAAACACAAAGGTTGTTGGAAGGAAAAGGAGTGAAATGTATGGAAGACAAATCGTATATATTGAACGAGCATTAGTGATTTGATGTCATTTAAAGAGAGAGATGAGACTTAAAGGGACTGTAAGGATCAGGAACAGCTTGTTAACAGTGACACCGGTGGCCGTTAAGTCAACGACAGTCAGCGTCCTGCTGGTCTCGCTCTTTATACCCAAAACCAAACCGAGGTCCCTCCGTGAACCGGAGGTCCATGTTGATCCTAGTTTTCCTTCCTCCTTCCTTCTTTCCTCACAGACGGCTTCACCAGATAGACCGTGTTGTTTCTGTGCTTCCGTTGGAGTTTGTGTCGGAGTCTGAGTCGGAGTCGGAGTCGTGGTGGCGGCTCGTCGTTTGTTGGCGTTGGCTGACTCCATTTCTAACTGAACGTTAGCTACGGTTGCTCGCTGTTAGCCCCGTAGCGGAGCTGAGGAGAGGAAAGACATGACGTCACATCCGTTGGATTAATGAAAGCAGCCTACAGGCTGA
>NC_133802.1:36305681-36331041 GCF_043250625.1 Sebastes fasciatus | reverse complement strand
GAAGAGAGAGAG
Source organism: Sebastes fasciatus (assembly GCF_043250625.1). Classification (NCBI taxonomy): domain Eukaryota; kingdom Metazoa; phylum Chordata; class Actinopteri; order Perciformes; family Sebastidae; genus Sebastes; species Sebastes fasciatus. The sequence continues at coordinate 36,331,029 of NC_133802.1, read as the reverse complement.
GGAGGGAAGAGGAGAGAGAGAGAGGAAGAGAGGGAGGAGAAGAGAGAGAGAGAAGAGAGGAGAGAGAGAGAGAGAGAGGAGAGAGAGAGAGGGGAGGGAGAGAGAGAGAGAAGAGAGGGAGGGAGAGAGAGGGAGAGAGAGAGAGAGAGGATCAGAAGCTGGAGAGCAGCTCGTCTCCCTCAGACCGATAGACGGAGGGAGAGAGAAGAGGAGAGAGGAGGAGAGACTCTACAGAGACTCGGAGCAGAGGAGAGCAGATTCAGGTAAAAACCGCCTCAACTCACTTTGTGCTCTTTAATATCTGTGAATCCATTTGATTATCTTTCTGCTGATTCCACAGAGAGTCTTCTGAGCTTACATGTAACAATAAATCAGATATGAATATGGTTGAAGAGAGGAGTGGACTATAGAGGTGATTTCTAGCTTCATTATTCATGAAGTTAATTGACTTTGAAAAGGAGATGATGATGAAATCTTTCTGTTTAACAGACGTCAGTATTGCTGGCTGTGTGTATTCATGAGACTGTAAAAGGCATTTAGGAAGAGAGAAAGAGTGTGATCCCGTTCTGCCTGTCGAGCCCTGAAACCTGGACTGCTGACGGCTGCACCTGTTGTCTGTTGAAGTACGTTCATCTCCAGTGATGTTAAAATGTGTGCATGGAAACTAATTGATCTCCACATCTCTCTGTCGTCAGGATTCAGGGCTGCAGCGTCTCCAGAGCTCACATGAAGCAGCGAAGGGGAGACAGCACTAACCCGTACAGAACCATCGGTAACCTCGTCGTGGACACGTTTAAATACGCACTTTAAATATCCGGATAGAACTCAACACCGGAGACCGGATGTGGTTTTCACAGCGACTTCAGGAAGGAAACTGGAAGGAGTGAACCCGACCGGAGACAAACAAAGTGTGAAATGCTTTTGAAGAAGTGGAAATGTAAAATCAGCCGTGACTCACAGCTGATAGCGGAGCGCTCATCTAGTGAGCATGAAGCTGACGGATCCACATCGCACCGAAATGAAGGAACTCTCCTCCGGTGACATTTGCTCCGTCTGAACATCTGACAGGATTATCATTTCCTCACATTTCTCTGTGACTGTCTGTGCAGTAGAGTCTGGGAGGTAAGGCTGCATGGGAACCTCGTTCTGACATGATCAGAAACTGAACCAACAGTGATCGTAAATGAACTGGTGGACCGTCTGTTATCTGCTCAGTGACTTGCTGCTGGTCCCAGGACCTCATATTGGGAACTGTTGCTCTTCTCTGCTGTCCCTCCAGTGATGTAATGGAGGCTAATCTCACCTTGACTTAACCTTTTTGTTTGCTGAACTTTGCTTAACTAACGTTTGAGGCTCAATGACCGATGTATCCTGTGAGAGAAGATGCCAAACAAGGAAGACAAAGACACTGACGTTTCACTAAAAAACTGATTTCTGATTTATGTAAAACCGTTGGATATTTGTCTCACGATGCTCAGAGACTCCTAGTTGGTCCTCAAACATGAAGAACGTGTCCATCCCCGGCGGCGCACCGCCAGTCTGCAACGACTCTGTGGACTTCTACTCGCTGACGTCAGGGAACCGCACCGACCTGAACTGCACTCCTCCCTCGGAGTTCTACTTCTACGCCGACCTCTACGTCATCCTACCGGTCATCTACTCTGTAATCTGCGCGGTGGGACTGACGGGCAACACGGCCGTCATCTACGTGATCCTCAAAGCCCCCAAGATGAAAACGGTCACCAACATGTTCATCCTGAACTTGGCCATCGCCGATGATTTGTTCACTTTGGTTTTGCCGATTAACATAGCCGAACACTTGCTGCAATACTGGCCTTTTGGTGAGGTCTTGTGCAAAGTCATCCTCAGCATAGACCACTACAACATCTTCTCCAGTATCTACTTCCTGACAGTTATGAGCATCGACCGCTACCTGGTCGTTTTGGCCACGGTGAGGTCCAAGCGCATGCCTTACCGCACCTACCGAGCAGCCAAAATCATCTCGCTGTGCGTCTGGATCCTCGTCATCCTCATCGTCATGCCTTTCACTGTTTTCGCCGGTGTCTATATGAACCCGAACGATGGCAGGAAGAGCTGCGTGCTCAGCTTCCCCAGCCCCGAGAGTCTGTGGTTCAAAGCCAGCCGGATCTACACGCTCATCTTGGGCTTCGCCATTCCGGTATCCACCATCTGTATCTTGTACACCATGATGCTCTACAAGCTGAGGAACATGCGGCTCAACAGCAACGCCAAGGCGCTGGACAAGGCCAAGAAGAAAGTCACAATCATGGTGTTCATCGTCTTGGCCGTGTGCTTGTTCTGCTGGACGCCGTTCCACCTCAGCACCATCGTGGCTCTGACGACGGACCTGAGGACCACCCCCCTCCTGATCGGGATCTCCTATTTCATAACCAGCCTGAGCTACGCCAACTCCTGCCTCAACCCGTTCCTCTACGCCTTCTTGGATGACAGCTTCAGGAAAGCCTTCAAGAAGATGTTGGAATGTAGACCGGCCTGAGCGTACCGGAACACGTGAACGCTGTCGCAGAGGTCTACAGAGACTCACTGAGGGACGACAGACGTTCAAATCGGACTTCTCGATGTCTGTGATGCAGATTGTTTCGTTTGTTAAAGCTGCACTAGGCAACTTTGCATATTGTTTGCACATGATAGCAACAGGAAGCTATCTTTCATTTCTCTTTGCTATATATAGAAACAAGTCCGTCTCCTTCACAGTTACCTTCTCATACAACTAAACTGCATTCTCCATTACGTTTCCAGGGAAACGTATTTCCTCCCGGATTACAGTCACAGTTGAAAACACATTAACGTTAACGTTGTAAACTGAAACTAAAATCACAACAACAAGACGACTACTTAGTTAGATTTAGTAAAAAACATCCTGGTTTGGCTTAAGATGACTCCGTTTCACACAAAGCGCGGTAATATAGGGGAACGTTGAATAACGGTCGCTCACTACTCGTTGTGCTACGTCGCTCGCTGCGGCCGTCTGCCATCTTACAAACGTATTTCTGATACGTTACAAAACAAACGTAACCCGCGACAAAACACGTTTCCTTCCAAAGGTAATTGAGAATGCAGTTTAGTTGTGTGAGAACGAGGCTGATAGAAAACACGTAACGTTCTGCCTGTAAATGGCACAAAACATTCCTCAGCGGAGACACTACAGGTGAGAAATGATCCCCAGTTCATTACTTACTTTCAGACAAACGTCTTTTTGTATTACAAGTTTTCAGATGTTTTTGTTTAAATATGCTAATGAGGCATTATGTAATGCTAACTGTTGGTGAATTTAAGAGCAATCTACAGTCTCAAATAAACATGTGGATGTTTTCTTTCCACTAGTCTGAAAGACGAGCCGTTATGGAAGCAGAATAGCAAAATAGCGACTCTGTAAGTTGACCAGAGCATGAAAAACGGCTTTTTGCCTGGAGTGTCTCTTAATGTGACTGAACCATCTATAAATGCTTCAAGTTAACACCAAAGTGGTGAGACGTCAGAACATTTGAGTCCAGCTTCGTCTATGGTTCATCACTTCCTGTGGAGATGGAGTCGGTCTGAAGCGTCTGATGAAGGACGAGATGGTTTTCTTTGTCACAGCTGGACTGGTTGTATGTTTGTGCCTCGTGCAGCCGTATGACTCTGAGAGCACCGTGAGAGAGAGACGGAGAATACTGGAAGTTCATAGAATACTGTTTGCAATAGGGAGTGATGATGGTTGACATACAGGACAATAATGGTATTAATAAAACAACAGCTTGTTATACTGTAGCTATCAGCAGAAACACCCGTCATCGTTGTGTCTGAAGACTGCAGTTAAAACGTCCACCATGGTAAAAAAAAAAAAAATCTAATTATGAGGCAGCGAGCGGAGACGGGTCAACGCAAACAGCTCTGACCTTCACTGGACTCCGTCTGAGCCGAGGACAGAGGAGGTCCTCCGAGGACAGAGGAGCTCCTCCGAGGACAGAGGAGCTCCTCCGAGGACAGAGGAGGTCCTCCCAGGACAGAGGAGGTCCTCCCAGGACAGAGGAGGTCCTCCGAGGACAGAGGAGCTCCTCCGAGGACAGAGGAGCTCCTCCCAGGACAGAGGAGCTCCTCGGCCCCTTTAGAGGACCGGTAATACAGTTCAACACAGTGCCATCGATCAGCATGCTGTCAGTCAAACCAACGTCATGAGAACAGTCGGGTTGGAGGGTAACAGGATGTGTGTCGGGGGATCACAGGAGGGGAGAGGGGGAAAACAAATGTTTTGAAATCAAAACTTAGAGGATGACTTGAGAAATGTTGCGTCATCTTGTATGCAAACACTTAACCTGCCTTTAAAAGACGCTGTGTGTGTTGAGCAACTAAAGAACCAAATGATTCATGTTGTAGATTCATTTTAGAGGGTTTCCTTTGGGGGGGGGGGGAGGTTACAGAGATCCTTTTACAAACCTGAACAATGAAAAAGGTTGCAGCATGGAGTCTTTGAATAACAGCATTGTTTGGATGAAGACGTTATTATTATGATTATTATTATTATGTTCCCAGAATGTATTCTGTCTGTACCACTGAAGACATTCAGATGAAACCTTACCAACCCTGACAGCAGTACTGTAGGCCTGAGAGGAGACAGGCATGGGACAGGAGGGCTATGTACAATCTGATCTGTGTTTCACTTCGTCTTCTTTGATTGTGAGTGTTTGTCGCCACCTGCTGTCATCAGGGAGGTGTTACCTGAACATGCAGCCAGAGCCTGCAACAGAGTCTGTACAGAGACACGACCGAGAGGAGTTACACAGCTTCACGCAGCTTCACGCAGCGGGTGTCAGCGTTTCTGTGTGAATAGCTTCTTCTGCTATCTGACTTGCACCTCATGCTGAAGTTAATTCTGAGTTGTATTTCTTTAAGAATATCTGCAATCCGATGAGATTCACATCATACTGAGCACATTGAGCATCTCTCTCCATCGAGTCACAGTTTGCTTTTCACAGTTAAAATCATGAAGACGTTGAAAACAGGATGGTGTTGTGTGCACCGACGGAGAGACTTGTAGGTAGAATAAATAAAACAATGTTCAATGTATTCTGTAACATTTGAAATAGAGTATGATTGGATAAGATATACGGGACACCTACATTTGCTTGCCTGCAGAGATTTGTAGTACTTCATGCATTCTTAATGAAACATCCATCCATCTGCAACCGCTTATCCCGTTAGGGGTCGCGGGGGGGGCTGGAGCCGATCCCAGCCGACATTGGGCGAAGGCAGGGTACACCCTGGACAGGTCGCCAGTCCATCGCAGGGCTGACACATAGAGACAGACAACCATTCACGCTCACAGTCACACCTACGGGCAATTTAGAGTCCACAATTAACCTAACCTGCATGTCTTTGGACTGTGGGAGGAAACCGGAGTACCCGGAGAAAACCCACGCTAACACGGGGAGAACATGCAAACTCCACACAGAAGGGTCCCATGCCGGATTCGAACCTGCAACCCTCTAGCTGTGAGGCGCCAGTGCTAACCACTGCACCACCGTGCAGCCCCTCTTAATGAAACAATGATTTAATAGTGATGTGTTTGGAGCTTCCTCCAGGTGTTGAGAGTCACACAGATCTTAAGAGAAGTGAAACACAGTTCTGGACAGGAACACATTTATTCTAGATTTGACCGACTAGTCAGATATAATCAGATAACTTTATTACTATTACTAATTACTATATAATAACTATGTTCCACTGTTGTTGCCTTCTGTGTGCCCACAGTGTCGAAAACTAAAAAGAAGACCCTGAATGTGAACGGGGCTTTCACGATATCCACAATGACGATTCAAACTTGGAAACACTTCATGTGGACGAAGCCGGTTTTCAACATTTACTCAGCAGTATAACGGCGAAAATACAGCAGGCGGTGGCGAAGGGCGCCGAACAGCAATAATGCCACTTCCCTGCAGCCGCGAGGCGTGTTCATGTTTTTAAGGTGGGTCGACATTTCACAGGAGTCACAGGATCAGTTCACTGATTGGCTGTGGGACTTCTGCGGTCACCACAGAATCAAACGGCCGCAGCTCGCTGACCTCAGAGCAGCCGCCGCAGTTTATTGCGTGGCAGCGGGTCGCACTTCGCCGCTGCTCTGGTGTGTTTTCAGCATAACAAACACGCTACAACCTGCTTTCCCCGCTAGCCGTGTAAACTCTGGATTTCAACTTAAATGTTTTTTAAATATATTTTTCTGCTGGTTCCAGCAGCTCACTGATTTACACTGATACTTCACTGATTGTATGTGATGCTCTTTTTTGTCATTCTATCAAACATAAATACTAGATTTACAGATATGTCTCCAACATGTCGCCTCCGCTAGTCTGAAAAGTTGTGAAGAAGTTTGTGAAGAAGGATCAACAGAGTTTATCCTGCATTCATCTTCTGTTGGAGGTTTCTGTCTGCAGTCTGGTATGAGTTAACAGAATATTAATATATAATATATGGTATATATAATAGGCTGGCAGAAGGCTGTGATTTTACCCACAATGCTCTTTTAAATGTTGTAAATCACGACCCTCGGTGCCGGTGTAACTCCTCTCGACCTCTGGTGGCTATGAAATGAGCAAACAGCACCTCCAGCTGTTCAGCGAGCATGTGATAAACATCTGCTTCTTCTTCGTCTGTCTGGCTCTGACGGCAACAACACACACTCCTCTCTGCTGTTTGACCTGCTGTAAATACTATCCTGCCATTTAACTGTACAGTCAGAGCAAAGCGATGTATAGTCCACGACTCTTCATAAAGAAAACTTGTGACACAAATGAGAAATGATATAAAATCTGAGTTGAAGATTCTGGATCGTTGTCTTTTATAATTAATAATGATGACATCTCATATCATCATCATCATCATCATCATTATGTCTGCCAATACCTGTTGATAAATATAAGTTTATTTGTGTTTTTGATATTTTACAGGCAGAGTATTTGACAGATACAATAAATGTGTAGAAATGTGTTTTCTTGAGAATCATACAGAAACATATTCACTCCCACATTTCTTTAGAGTGAAGATGTTCATAAAAACAGATGAAGACATATATCCATGTTATTATCGGTGGTTTGGGTCGCTGTCCGGGTCAATCTCAACAACAGCTCGTTGTGTCCTGATGGACCGCTGAGCCATCCATCGATGCACCGGGGACATGATGCACCGGGGAGATGATGCACCGGGGAGATGATGCACCGGGGAGATGATGCACCGGGGACATGATGCACCGGGGACATGATACACCGGGGAGATGATGCACCGGGGACATGATGCACCGGGGACATGATGCACCGGGGAGATGATGCACCGGGGACATGATGCACCGGGGACATGATACACCGGGGAGATGATGCACCGGGGAGATGATGCACCGGGGAGATGATGCACCGGGGAACATGATGCACCGGGGAGATGATGGACCGGGGAGAAGATGCACCGGGGAGATGATGGACCGGGGAGATGATGCACCGGGGACATGATGCACCGGGGACATGATGCACCGGGGACATGATGCACCGGGGAGATGATGCACCGGGGACATGATGCACCGTGGAGATGATGCACCGGGGACATGATGCACCGTGGAGAAGATGCACTGGGGACATGATGCACCGTGGAGATGATGCACCGGGGAGAAGATGCACCGGGGACATGATGCACCGGGGACATGATACACCGGGGAGATGATGCACCGGGGAACATGATGCACCGGGGAGATGATGCACCGGGGAGAAGATGCACCGGGGAGATGATGGACCGGGGAGATGATGCACCGGGGACATGATGCACCGGGGACATGATGCACCGGGGACATGATGCACCGTGGAGAAGATGCACTGGGGACATGATGCACCGTGGAGATGATCCACCGGGGACATGATGCACCGGGGACATGATGCACCGGGTAGATGATGCACCGGGGAGATGACGCTGAGTGGTTCACAGTAAGACGGATGCATCTCAAAATGAATTATAGAAGAATGTAAATAAAGCTAAAACAGCTCCTTTAATCAACATTTTAATATTATTTGCATTAACGGTCATCTGAATTATAAAGTGTGCTCTTATAAACAGTTAGCGACTAGCTGGTGAAGAGAGTGGGACATCTAGCAGCTGAAGATCTCAGGAGTTGGTGGAGACCAGATCAGAGATAAAAGGGGAGTTAAAGGATGATGCGGTGATATTTCAGTCGTATCGTCTGTGGACTCAAAGCCTGCTAACGTTGTTGTTCTTCTCTGTGACATAAAGCTATTAAGAATAAACCAACGAGCCTCACTGTGTCACTGGGTGACATCTTCCTTCATCCCCATCAACACACACTGTAGTTTATTATGACGCTGCCCTGCTGTCACTAATACTCTCTAGAGCTCCAAGTCCAAAACGAATGCACTATCCTTATGACCACTAATCCATTAAAGCAGCTTTAATAACAGATTCAACAGAGACCCAATGAATGACAGTATTTTAAGTAACTATTGGAGTAAATTAGAAACTGTTAGTTATATGAACATAAACAGTAATAGTACGAGGTTGTGTTCCCATCTTGTTTCTGATGGCCTCTAGTGGCCAAAACAATCAGTGATGCAGGTTTAACCCTCTGAGACCCGCGGGACAACAATGTTTGAGAGGAAAAGTAGGTTAATTTTCAAAGGGGTCCCTTGACCTCTGACCTCCAGATCAGTGAATATAAATGGGTTCTATGGGTACCCACGAGTCTCCCCTTCACAGACATGCCCAGGGTTAACAAGGAGGGTGGCCTGTAAGGCTTGGACAGAGAGTTCTACTGCCTACAGTCACTACCAGTACTGAGAGGAGGACGGTGATCTCTAAGACAGAAGACACTGACCTTGTGTTAAACTGTTAACTTCTTCTCTTATTCACCTCATTTGTTTCTCTTTCTTTCTGTCTGTCTCTCTTTATCTATTCCTTCACCTTCTTTGTTTTAATCTGTCGCTCTGTCTCTCTTTCTCTCTGTCAGTGTAGTGTAAACAGTAATACTCAAGTCTGTTTCCACTTTAAACAGTGTTGAAGTTAACCCCATGAGTCCCACAACAGAGCCGCTCTAGTCTCTTTGAGGGGGGGGGGGGTTCAGGGGGTCTTTAGGGGTCCAGGGGGTCTTTAGGGGGGTTTAGGGGGTCTTTAGGGGTCCAGGGGGTATTTAGGGGGTATTTAGGGGGGTCCAGGGGGTCTTTAGGGGGTCTTTAGGGGGAGACAGCAGGTCAACAGTAGATGTCACATATGTCATAAATTAGAAATAAACATGAATTCATTAATTATTTAAAAATAATTGTGAAGTGTTTTAGTGTTTAGAGCATGATGATGATAGAAGTATCTGAAGGTCATCCTCATGCTCTTTATGTCTCATAAGTTGTTGCAGCAGTTGTTGGGTTGATTCCATTTGTTCCACAGATTTGGTGCTAAATTTAACCATATTTTACCAACTGGAGAATTAATAAAAATAATAATTAATCCTCCAAAACACCACATTAAGACACCAAGACCTTGAGGAACACCAGAGAAAAAGACGTGCTGTGATTTAGGATCAAAAACTTTTGACATTTGGAGATTTCTGCAAGAATTGCATTTTTCGGCGATTGGATGGCGAACAGAAATCCCCTTATTGATCAATGTAGCTAGGAAAGCCATCCATCCTCTGAATGCTCTAGGTCTCTAGTTTGATCCATCCATCCTCTGAATGCTCTAGGTCTCTAGTCTGATCCATCCATCCTCTGAATGCTCTAGGTCTCTAGTCTGATCCATCCATCCTCTGAATGCTCTAGGTCTCTAGTCTGATCCATCCATCCTCTGAATGCTCTAGGTCTCTAGTTTGATCCATCCATCCTCTGAATGCTCTAGGTCTCTAGTTTGATCCATCCATCCTCTGAATGCTCTAGGTCTCTAGTTTGATCCATCCATCCTCTGAATGCTCTAGGTCTCTAGTTTGATCCATCCATCCTCTGAATGCTCTAGGTCTCTAGTTTGATCCATCCATCCTCTGAATGCTCTAGGTCTCTAGTGTGTGGCTGTAAAGTTTCATGAGGCTGTGATTATTTTGCCTCCTTCATGGTTGGTACTGAGGGATTCTGTAGTTTTTCTAGTTTCATATGATTTCTTCACTCTAAAACTGAACCTGCTAGAGCCTCTGAAAGACAGTAAAGTCGGTGGGGGGGTCAGACAGACACTTTGCTGCATCATGTCGGCGTTAAGGGATAAAATGTTGTTGTCCCCCCACAAAACAAATAGTTTGAAGCAAATAGTTTTTGGCTGGGAAGGAAATCCAACTTGTTTGAGTGGAAATGTTTTCTAGACATGTTAAGGTAGACATATATCTGTTTCATATCCTTTATATCATCTCTTGTGTGCACGTGAGTTCATGCACACTAAGAGTTAATGCCTGTCGTGTGTGCTTGTCTGAAAGAACAACAGACAAGCTCCTCCAAGTGGTCAACGTGACGAGGAGATATCTACAATGCTCATCTCAGTGTTGTGATGAGATGTTATTGTCACTAGTGGGCAGTGTTGGTCCATGTAGATCCTCCTGTGTGTGTGTGTGTGTGGGGGGGGGGGGGGTAAAACATCAAATGAATGAAAAGAGTTCTGAATGAAGTGAGCGAATAAGTGAGATGTCCAGTCTATGTATAACTAATGTCTGTCAACTTAAGGTGCAGCGTTTCCATGGTAACTGAGTTCTATCCTTTAAAACATCCAGATGTGGTGAAGTGGAGAGCAGCAGCTGTAGATGGCAGTGTGTAGTTGTAGATGGCAGTGTGTAGAGGGCAGTGTGTAGTTGTAGATGGCAGTGTGTAGAGGGCAGTGTGTAGCTGTAGATGGCAGTGTGTAGATGGCAGTGTGTAGCTGTAGATGGCAGTGTGTAGCTGTAGATGGCAGTGTGTAGCTGTAGATGGCAGTGTGTAGCTCTAGAGGGCAGTGTGTAGCTGTAGATGGCAGTGTGTAGCTATAGAGGGCAGTGTGTAGCTGTAGATGGCAGTGTGTAGCTGTAGATGGCAGTGTGTAGCTGTAGATGGCAGTGTGTAGCTATAGAGGGCAGTGTGTAGCTGTAGATGGCAGTGTGTAGCTGTAGATGGCAGTGTGTAGCTGTAGATGGCAGTGTGTAGCTGTAGATGGCAGTGTGTAGCTGTAGATGGCAGTGTGTAGCTGGCAGTGTGTAGCTGTAGATGGCAGTGTGTAGCTGTAGATGGCAGTGTGTAGCTCTAGATGGCAGTGTGTAGCTCTAGAGGGCAGTGTGTAGATGGCAGTGTGTAGCTCTAGAGGGCAGTGTGTAGCTGGCAGTGTGTAGCTCTAGAGGGCAGTGTGTAGATGGCAGTGTGTAGCTCTAGAGGGCAGTGTGTAGCTCTAGATGGCAGTGTGTAGCTGTAGATGGCAGTGTGTAGCTGTAGATGGCAGTGTGTAGCTCTAGATGGCAGTGTGTAGATGGCAGTGTGTAGCTGTAGATGGCAGTGTGTAGCTCTAGATGGCAGTGTGTAGCTCTAGAGGGCAGTGTGTAGATGGCAGTGTGTAGCTGTAGATGGCAGTGTGTAGATGGCAGTGTGTAGCTGTAGATGGCAGTGTGTAGCTGTAGATGGCAGTGTGTAGCTGTAGATGGCAGTGTGTAGATGGCAGTGTGTAGCTGTAGATGGCAGTGTGTAGCTGTAGATGGCAGTGTGTAGCTGTAGATGGCAGTGTGTAGCTCTAGATGGCAGTGTGTAGATGGCAGTGTGTAGCTCTAGAGGGCAGTGTGTAGCTGTAGATGGCAGTGTGTAGCTGTAGATGGCAGTGTGTAGATGGCAGTGTGTAGCTGTAGATGGCAGTGTGTAGCTCTAGAGGGCAGTGTGTAGCTGTAGATGGCAGTGTGTAGCTCTAGATGGCAGTGTGTAGATGGCAGTGTGTAGCTCTAGAGGGCAGTGTGTAGCTGTAGATGGCAGTGTGTAGCTCTAGATGGCAGTGTGTAGATGGCAGTGTGTAGCTGTAGATGGCAGTGTGTAGCTGTAGATGGCAGTGTGTAGCTCTAGATGGCAGTGTGTAGATGGCAGTGTGTAGCTGTAGATGGCAGTGTGTAGCTGTAGATGGCAGTGTGTAGCTCTAGATGGCAGTGTGTAGATGGCAGTGTGTAGCTCTAGAGGGCAGTGTGTAGCTGTAGATGGCAGTGTGTAGCTGTAGATGGCAGTGTGTAGCTGTAGATGGCAGTGTGTAGCTCTAGATGGCAGTGTGTAGATGGCAGTGTGTAGCTCTAGAGGGCAGTGTGTAGCTGTAGATGGCAGTGTGTAGATGGCAGTGCGTAGCTGTAGATGGCAGTGTGTAGATGGCAGTGTGTAGCTCTAGATGGCAGTGTGTAGATGGCAGTGTGTAGCTGTAGATGGCAGTGTGTAGATGGCAGTGTGTAGCTCTAGATGGCAGTGTGTAGATGGCAGTGTGTAGCTGTAGATGGCAGTGTGTAGATGGCAGTGTGTAGCTCTAGATGGCAGTGTGTAGATGGCAGTGTGTAGCTGTAGATGGCAGTGTGTAGATGGCAGTGTGTAGCTCTAGATGAGACCATAAAGACCATAAAGGGGAAGTAAACTCCAGCACACAGACCTCCCATCTCTCTCCCATCAGGTGTTGGTGGAAACGTGCCAAACATCCTAAACAGCTGCTTCCGTTTCCAACAGGTTACTCCCACAGTGTCCTGGCATGGCATTGAAGTGAAGCTAAGGGAAGATGGTCGTGGTTAAATGGTATAAGACTAAAGGTCTGCAGCTCCATGAGGCTGATGTTAGATGGATGCAACCTTTAATATTCTGAGATCCTGGTACCAGAGAAAAGGGAGTGTTCTTACCTGAATCCAGATGCTTTGTCTTCCGTACACTGGCCATGTGAGGACACCTCGGAGGGAGTTTGTGAGGCTCAAGTCTACATGGTCAAACTCGGCTGACCTTCCATCGGTCAAAGCTCGATTTTGGTCAGCCTTAGCTGTACCCATGATGATGATGATGATGATGATGATGAATGCAGCCTGGTCTCCAAAGAATGTACGTTCCCATACAACGAAACTGCAATAATACATTTAATCAAAGTCTGCATTAGGAGGAAGTCAAGGTCAGGGGGTGGGTGGGGGATGAAGGATGGATGGATCAAACACAGGACTTGTCCTCAGGAGACGGCTGTTCCTTTCCCGTGTGAAACCACAAGTAGGGTACTTATTTTAACCCAAACCATGAAAACCGGTAAAAAACAGTCGTTCTGTTGCCTTGAACTAAATGAGGTTAATAGAGAACGCAGTTTCTAATCGGCAAAAGTGCCACAAGCAGTTAATGTTAATATCGGTTGTTGATGGGTATTAATGTTAATATACGCATCGGTAGAAATGTTAATTTTGCTTCAGAAAAGTTAAGATTCAACGTATCCGTAGTTTGCAGAAACTCACAATGACAACATTTTATTCTGGCAGCTGGGCTGGCTAACATGGTCATATGAGCTGGTTAATAACTGCATGGTGTTTGCCCCAAACTGCATCTGATTATCATAAAGTGGGCATGTCTGTAAAGGGGAGACTCGTGGGTACCCATAGAACCCATTTATATTCACTGATCTGGAGGTCAGAGGTCAAGAGACCCCTTTGAACATGGACATGACAGTTTGTCCTCTAAAATCCAGCCTGACTTTGGAGCGTTATTTGGCCTCTTCCTGACGTGGTGGTGTGACATGGTGGTGTGACATGGTGGTGTGACGTGGTGGTGTGACGTGGTGGTGTGACGTGGTGGTGTGACGTGGTGGTGTGACGTGGTGGTGTGACGTGGTGGTGTGACGTGGTGGTGTGACATGGTGGTATGACGTGGTGGTGTGACATGGTGGTGTGACGTGGTGGTGTGACGTGGTGGTGTGACGTGGTGGTGTGACGTGGTGGTGTGACGTGGTGGTGTGACGTGGTGGTGTGACATGGTGGTATGACATGGTGGTGTGACGTGGTGGTGTGACGTGGTGGTGTGACGTGGTGGTGTGACGTGGTGGTGTGACGTGGTGGTGTGACATGGTGGTGTGACGTGGTGGTGTGACGTGGTGGTGTGACGTGGTGGTGTGACGTGGTGGTGTGACGTGGTGGTGTGACGTGGTGGTGTGACATGGTGGTATGACATGGTGGTGTGACGTGGTGGTGTGACGTGGTGGTGTGACGTGGTGGTGTGACGTGGTGGTGTGACGTGGTGGTGTGACGTGGTGGTGTGACATGGTGGTGTGACGTGGTGGTGTGACGTGGTGGTGTGACGTGGTGGTATGAAAACTATTACAGCTGTTTATCTCAGCAGATAAAGCAACAGCTGTAATAGTTTCTGTGCTTATTTGCATGGAAATGTTTAAGTCACCAAGTAAGACAGTTTTCATCACTTCTATCTGCACACTGGCTGAACACATTTTTACCATTCAAACTGCATTTGACATGTCCGTCTCCGTTCAGTCGTTTGCTATTTGAATTGTGAAGAGAGCCCTTACCGATCTCTCACAATGGTAGTTTATATCAAGAACATGGAACCCCATGGCGAACAGAAACCAGCGTTGGTTACACCAAACCATCCACAGCGACGTCCTTCCAGGAAACAGTGTTTTGATATTTTTCCTCCCGTCTCTGAACGTTCTTTAAGTCAAGTCCTACAATTTCAACATAAACCCAAATATTGCACATTTTCAGCCTTTATAATTGTCTAATTTGTACAACCAAGAGGGGATCCCACGTCTGTTTGCATCTCTTTAACCTTCCCGCAGTTCGATTTAGGCAACAAAACCCCGTAGTTAGGTTTAGGAAGAGCATCATGACTGGGCTTCAAACGAGTCTGTAAACTAAGTAAGATATGTCCGTAAACGAGGTAACGTCAGAAAACACGACACAAACTTCAAAAGAACTCAGCAACACTTTGGGACACAAACACTGGTCTCCTGGTGGAAAGTCCTGTGTTTGTTGGACCCATCCACCATAAGTGGTCTTTCTCACATGTTATATGATCTCATAGGCTCCTCTGAGCGTTGCATATTAACGCGGATGCGTTTGTACTGCAGTCAGTTCAGACTAAATGGCGTGAAATGACAAGTACAGCGGTGCTATTGCACACAAAATGACTTCAGAAATCGGCGAGTCATTCAGACTCCATTTGGTAAAACCGGCTGTTTGATCCAGTATGATCCAGATGGCACTGGACCTCCTACTCCAAAGGTCAATAAAGTCCTTTTTCACTCAAAGCGATGCTGTTGCTTCTCTGCAGACAGCAGCTCGACGTCTGTAAGCGTTATATTCAGACCTCCCAGTCTCATCAGAGAAGGGACTAAAGAGGGAGAAAGGATCGGAGGAGAGAGAGCGAACACGCCATCATCATTTAGCATCCTGGGCTGAAACGTCCTCTACTTCAGACGTCCCCCCTCATCAACCAGAGGACGAGCTATCTGCATCGCCCCTCTTCTGTCTGGCTGTATGGGAGACCAATAAAACCCTTCAGAGTACCTGCCTGAGCGATGCCCAGATCAAACTAATAAGATCAGGTAAATTCATTTTCCTCATCCATCCATCTGTCTGGAGGGTTTGCTTTCTCTCCACCAGGCTGCCTCTTCACCAGGACTGACCGTCTCCTGTTGTCCTCACCTTCCCTCACCTGTAGTCCTAATGCCTTCATTATTTACTGTCTAAAAACCAAAACAGATATCAGCGGCTGGCGTTCTGAAAACAGATTCAGCACTGGAAACTTCACGGCAGCCTTGGAATCACACTAAAAATGACGTGCTGGTGTTCTTTATTAACCTCTTTGGTTCTCCTAGACAGACAAACCCAAAGAAATGAAGAATAGCTCCACCACTAGCAGGTCTATCTGCATGATCTGGGTCTCTATGGAGAGGTAAGACCTCAGAGAATCCATCCCCAGTGTCAGTAACATGGTGACTGGTACTGAGTCTGAGTAAAGAGTGATGAAACAAAAGAAACATTTACATTTGTATCCTCTCCTAACATGTTCTCTAGATCAGACAGTGGATAACAGCATTATAACAACGATGCCGTGCACAGAGACGCCTCTGAATCCATTCAGCAACTCCTCGACTACAACTGAGCCAAAGCAGATAGAAATAACACCATTGTGCCTCATCACATTCTACCATTGTGCATCATCACGTTCTACCACTGTGCATCCTCACATTCTACCAATGTGCATCATCAAATTCTATCATTGTGCATCCTCACATTGTGCACAGTATAACATCAATAAATTGTATAGTTAAGGTACTTTGTCTGGACATCGATGCTGTTCTGTTGCTGAGCTGCTGTGACGGTCTCTGTGGGCATGTGAGCATTGCAGCTGCATGGATCTCACATCCCATAGATCTGGTGTGTGAACCAGAGTGACACACACACACACACACACACACACACACACGTCTGCAGTTGAAACGTAATCATGACTTTCTTTCAGAAGGCCTTCACCCGTTGAGACGAGGATGTGGAGGAGGAGCTCAACAAGTTATTACTCAAAGGAAAATAAGACTGACGGTCAGAGACTGTCTTCACTTCTCCAACAATCAAACTGATTGTTCAGTTCCAGCAACCAGAACACTGATCTCCTCCACACATCACAGGAATGATAGAAAGGGTCATGTTGTCTCAGCAGGAATCTGGAGGAGGCTCTCTATCTCTCCTCTTCTCCTCTCCTCTTTCCTCCTCTCTCCTCTTCCCTCTCCTCTCTTCTCCTTTCCTCTTTCCTCTCCTCTCCACTCCTCTCCTCTCTCCTTCTCTCTCCTCTCTCCTCTCCTCCTCTCCTCTCCTCTCCTCTCCTCTCCTCTTTCCTCTCTCCTCTCCTCTCCTCTCTCCTCTCTCCTCTTCCCTCTCCCCTTCTCTCCTCTCTCCTCCTCTCTCCCTCCTATCTTCTCTCCTCTTCCCTCTCCCCTTCTCTCTCCTCTCTCTCCACTTCTCTCTCCTCTCTCCCCTTCTCTCTCCCCTCTCCTCTTCTCTCTCCTCTCTCCTCTCTCCTCTCCCCCCTTCTCTCTCCTCTCTCCTCTCCTCTCTCCTCTCCTCTCTCCTCTCCTCTTCTCTCTCCTCTCTCCTCTCTCCTCTCCCCCCTTCTCTCTCCTCTCCTCTCCTCTCCCCCCTTCTCTCTCCTCTCTCCTCTCCTCTTCTCTCTTCTCTCTCCTCTCTCCCCTTCTCTCTCCTCTCCTCTCTCCCCTTCTCTCTTCTCTCTCCTCTCTCCCCTTCTCTCTCCTCTCCTCTCCTCTCCCCCCTTCTCTCTCCTCTCTCCTCTTCTCTCTTCTCTCTCCTCTTCTCTCTCCTCTCCTCTCCTCTCTCCCCTTCTCTCTTCTCTCTTCTCTCTCTGCGTTCCCTAATTCATCATTTAGTTTGTTAAATGTTACAAAATATTGAAAGTGCACAATTTATTTTTATTTTTTTCAACCAACAGCCCAAAATGAAAAGATGTTCAGCTGAAAAGCAGCCAGTCGTTGGGTTAGAGGAGGTGGAACCATGATTCTGCTTCATGAACACTAAATAACAGCAAACACACTGGTATGAAATCAGAAACACGAGCTGCAGGTTGAATCAGTGATATCAGCAGTGAAGGGATGGATGAATGAAACCAAACACAGAGCACTAAAACAGCAGAATCAAAGGGTTTGTTGGGAGGGAAGATTTCAACATGCCGGTCTCTGGTCTTATAAACACACCTGGGTCAAACCGAGCCCAGGTGAGTCCCGTTCAGCTGATTGTGCTGCCTTCACTTCCAACCAGAGAGTAGGAAACGGGGCAATCACAGAGAGGAGCCTTCACATTTAGGAATAACTACTTTGATAATCAATCAATCATGTTGTCATCAATTGTCTTTAATTTCTGTTAATTCATGCATGTATATAACATAACGCCTCCTCCAAAACAAAGAACCCTTCATTCAACACAACGTGAGGCTCAGTAGAATCCTCCAGAGTCTGTGTTGGTAATGCATTTCACTTTGATTCCTCTGCTTCTGGCTCGGCATGAGAGATGCCCTTTTTTAATCAGTTGTCTATTCCTATTGGTCTTAACACTTATTACTTTAACATCACTTATTACTTTAACGTCCCGTTGGTTTTAAATTACTCACAATGTTTTATTGTGTTGTTTTTTAATCTTTAATTGTACAGCACTTTGGTCAACTTCTGTTGTTTTTAAATGTGCTTTATGAATCATTTTGGATCGGATTGGATGCTGAAAGTGTCCGACTAACACGGCTCCTGTGTGCACGTTATCAGACGATGAGAACCTGAAGAGTCTTTCTTCTACAGTCAGTGATGATGCTCTTCATGTTCAGTTATTCTCTCCTCGGTCATCAGTCGTTGTCAGTGCTGCGACTGTCTTTGTAAAATGAAGTTTACAGACAACAGACATGTATGATGTGTCTCTCTGTCTGTAGTCTGATAGTTGTGAATGTTGAGCAGGTGAGCTGTAGGAACCTCAATCAGCCTCTCCTCTCTCTCTCAGGTGTGCTGAGTTCATTATCAGAACGGGCCTCACCTGTGCACTGATCTCCACAGAGGAGCACGGTGAAGGACCAACATCACAGAGCTGCTGACTCTGAGTTACCGTTTCATTGAACACACCTGCACAACGTAATCCAATCCAATCCAGCAGCCCTGCAGTAACTGTTAGGACACTTGTAATGTTCTAGTTGTGTTGTGTCTGACTCAGCTCTGTGCTCATTTTGATGCATTAAAGTTGGAGTTGTTCGTTATTGGGATGTTATTAAAAAGTGTTTG
Source organism: Sebastes fasciatus (assembly GCF_043250625.1). Lineage (NCBI taxonomy): Eukaryota > Metazoa > Chordata > Actinopteri > Perciformes > Sebastidae > Sebastes > Sebastes fasciatus. The sequence goes on along the minus strand of NC_133802.1, from coordinate 36,312,267 downwards.
TCTTATTTATAGATATAGGTAATATAGATCAGAGGATGTAATCTAATCTAGCTGAAGCAGCTGTGAGTACTGAAACCAGGATGTTCCGCTGTCTGCCTTTAGTTATGGGCGGCTGTGGCTCAGAGGGTAGAGCACCAGCAATCAGAAGGTCGGTGGTTCGATCTCCGGCTGCTCCGGGTCACATGTCGATGTGTCCGTGAGCAAGACACTTAACCCCAAAACTGCTCCTGAAGGCAGAGCCATCGGTGTGTGAATGAGTATTTAGATCAGATCATGATGGAGCCTCTGCCATCAGTGTGTGAATGGGTGAATGCTGACATGTAGTGTAAAGAGCTTTGAGTGGTCAGAAGACTGTATAAATGCAGGTCCATTTAGATTCTAATATGTACCAGCAGGTGACAGTCACATTTACAGAATGATGGATAACATGTATTATGTCCTACGTTGTCCGGCTCTCTGTCTCCAGTCTGATAGATTTGAATGCTGAATATTGAACAGCAACAGAGAGGAGTCTTTCATCCATTAATGAGACACATGATATTCAGGCTTTGGATAAGAACTGTTTTTTAATCTGCAGGGATGCCAACAGGATGTGATGAGTGAAATAGAAACTGTCCTGCAGGGCTCAGCAATAAGGATTGGCCACCTGCCCGGGGCAAACTAAATGCCACGCCGGGCTAGTAGATCTAGCAGCTCACTTGACCGATTCGACGAGTGGTGAGCCATTACACTTCTCATCTCTGTTCAGAGCTGCACATGGGCGAGTTAACGCGAGTAAATGACAGCTGGTAAAGACAGAAGTTTACGAGATGAAGTGAAAAAAAGTAAAAAGTAAAAGAAATACTTTGCCGTCCTTATCAGACACTAAAGGTGCTGTAGGAGACCTCTCAAACAGATCTAATAAAACATGGCCAAGCAGCAGAGGTGGTGAGTTTTTGTTGCAGAATCAGGATGAATGTTAGATGAGTGGATTAAAGGTATATTCTCTGAATGTTCCTGTTTGTCACTCTTACAGGTTTTATTTTTCTTGGGTCCATAATTCTTTCCACAGTGAGAACCAATTAGCATCAGTGAAAATAACAACCCTGATGCAACAGCATTGCCTTGGTATTGCAACGCCTTACAGAAACTCTGTTTGACTCTATTACAGTACAGGCGAATGTTTTGCTTTGCTTCGAGTGCATCAAAGTAAAACTACTCATTGTGAAGAATGGGTCCTGTCAGAGCCCCAAACTACAGACACAAGCAGCAGAAAAGAGCTTTTTATCTCCATTAGTCATGCTCTCAGATCAGCTGAAGTACCAACAATAGGCTGCAAGTTAGAAAGACAATTCAGAAATTCTTGAGAAGAGTCCTGTGGAAAGGAGGAAATGTATAAAAGTACAGTAAACCTGCTGTAAAGTACAGTATTGATTTATGGCTCATCAGGCAGAACCGATATTCTATATGGACCTCTCCTCCAAATACGTTGATGTGTTTGTGCTGCCCGAGAGGCCCGATCATGATCAACCAACAGTTCATTGCTCAGTAAATGAGGTCGGAAAGGAATGGTACCGACGTGTTTGACTGTTATCCTGCCTGAATCAGCTTCAATCGGGCTGAAGATGGAGCGCCGCCCGGCTGCTGCTGCTGCTGCTGCTGCTGCTGCTGCTGCTGCTGGTGAGCAGGAACAGATAAGCTGGCAGGGTTCAGCTCGTACAGATGGACGATCATAGCCGCTCTGCTGTTTGTTCAGCGGTGCACGCCGCCGTGACACTGCCAGGTCTAGAACTACAACAAACAGACAGCAGACGCACAGTTCAAAACAATATGTTGAATATATGCTGAAGAATCCTCCCATGTTGGCAGATCATACTGGAAGATACCAGGCCTTCTTTCTCACTGACAGACTTTACAGACGATCTGACCGACCCGTTCTCACTCCCAACAAGACAAATACCGACGCTCGGTCAGTGCCTCTCGGCGTCTGATACCGACGCTCGGTCAGTGCCCCTCGGCGTCTGATACCGACGCACGAGGCTCCCTGTAGCCACCGTATGAGACACACAAGGCGATGTAAACCCATCCTCATCAGTATGAAGACCAATGGATGGTTCCCACTTTCAGACCAAATACAGGAAGTCCTGGATGGCTATTATATCAGGTTATAGCGAAGCTCCTTCGGGGAACCACTCAACCCCCCGGCAAGATGCCAACTTCCGTAGAGGCCAAATGGCGGTACTACAACTTCCGTGTTCGTCACGTGATGCCATCAGGCCCAAAAACACTTTTCTCCATAGACTTCCATTGGGAAAGAGACGTCTGTACCTCAGAGGATCATTTATTTAGAGGTGAATCAACTCCCCAGTACGAACACTCTGACAGTCCTGATTTCCATCATTAAAACGCTCTAACAGCTGAATCCAGATTTATTGCTCTTCCTCCGTTCATGTGAGTGAGACCCAGGCTGCATGTGTGTGCCTTTCCTCTGTGTCTTTGTGCATGCGTGTCACAGCTTTGTCCTCGTCTCTCATAATTGAAACCCGCAGAAGAATGCAGCTCTGAAGAATCCTTGCATGGAGACGATGTACAGTAGGCCGGCTGAATGGAGACGATGTACAGTAGGCCGGCTGAATGGAGACGATGTACAGTAGGCCGGCTGAATGGAGACGATGTACAGTCGGCCGGTTGAATGAAAGCTCGGTGGTGATAAAGCAGCTCTATTCTCTCTGATTGTAACCTGCATGGGGTGACAGCACTCTACATGGAGCTGATCAAAAGAACTCCCACATGGAGCCCCGCCTGATGGAAACCTTGTTGTTCATGCTCCATCAAAGAGACAAGGTCAGTTTCTATCTGTGAAGGGTGGACAACTTCAGAATTATGATGGATCAGAACAAATAAAATGTGTTTATGTTTCACTTTGAATGTTTTCATTTAGTTTAGAAGAACCAATGAAATGAAAGGCAACTATTGAAATAACTAGACATGAAATAATGACACTGAAAGGGTTAAAGTAACACCTATACCACTAATATAGCTATACCTATAACACTAATATAGCTATACCTATACCACTAATATAGCTATACCTATAACACTAATATAGCTATACCTATAACACTAATATAGCTATACCTATACCACTAATATAGCTATACCTATACCACTAATATAGCTATACCTATACCACTAATATAGCTATACCTATAACACTAATATAGCTATACCTATACCACTAATATAGCTATACCTATACCACTAATATAGCTATACCTATACCACTAATATAGCTATACCTATACCACTAATATAGCTATACCTATACCACTAATATAGCTATACCTATACCACTAATATAGCTATACCTATAACACTAATATAGCTATACCTATAACACTAATATAGCTATACCTATAACACTAATATAGCTATACCTATACCACTAATATAGCTATACCTATACCACTAATATAGCTATACCTATAACACTAATATAGCTATACCTATAACACTAATATAGCTATACCTATACCACTAATATAGCTATACCTATACCACTAATATAGCTATACCTATACCACTAATATAGCTATACCTATACCACTAATATAGCTATACCTATACCACTAATATAGCTATACCTATACCACTAATATAGCTATACCTATAACACTAATATAGCTATACCTATACCACTAATATAGCTATACCTATAACACTAATATAGCTATACCTATAACACTAATATAGCTATACCTATACCACTAATATAGCTATACCTATACCACTAATATAGCTATACCTATACCACTAATATAGCTATACCTATAACACTAATATAGCTATACCTATACCACTAATATAGCTATACCTATACCACTAATATAGCTATACCTATAACACTAATATAGCTATACCTATACCACTAATATAGCTATACCTATACCACTAATATAGCTATACCTATACCACTAATATAGCTATACCTATACCACTAATATAGCTATACCTATAACACTAATATAGCTATACCTATAACACTAATATAGCTATACCTATAACACTAATATAGCTATACCTATACCACTAATATAGCTATACCTATAACACTAATATAGCTATACCTATACCACTAATATAGCTATAACTATAACACTAATATAGCTATACCTATACCACTAATATAGCTATACTTATAACACTAATAACACCTCAGATATCTGGAGAGGTTCATGGACCTCCTGTACTCTGTTATACTAAACAGTCCCTTTCAGAGCGGCTGTTCAATCACTGATACATGGATCTGAAGCCCCGTATTCATCTCTACCTCTTCTCTCCTCTTCTCTCTCCTCTTCTTTCTCCTCTTCTGTCCTCTTCTCTCCTCTTCTCTCTACCTGTTCTCTCCTCTTCTCTCCTCTTCTCTCCTCTTCTCTCTACCTGTTCTCTCCTCTTCTCTCTACCTGTTCTCTCCTCTTCTCTCTACCTGTTCTCTCCTCTTCTCTCCTCTTCTCTCCTCTTCTCTCTACCTGTTCTCTCCTCTTCTCTCCTCTTCTCTCCTCTTCTCTCTACCTGTTCTCTCCTCTTCTCTCTACCTGTTCTCTCCTCTTCTCTCTACCTGTTCTCTCCTCTTCTCTCTCCTCTTCTCTCCTCTTCTCTCTCCTCTTCTCTCCTCTTCTCTCTACCTGTTCTCTCCTCTTCTCTCCTCTTCTCTCTACCTGTTCTCTCCTCTTCTCTCCTCTTCTCTCTCCTCTTCTCTCCTCTTCTCTCCTCTTCTCTCCTCTTCTCTCACCTCTTCTCTCCTCTTCTCTCTACCTGTTCTCTCCTCTTCTCTCCTCTTCTCTCTCCTCTTCTTTCTCCTCTTCTCTCCTCTTCTCTCCTCTTCTCTCTACCTGTTCTCTCCTCTTCTCTCCTCTTCCCTCCTCTTCTCTCTACCTCTTCTCTCTCCTCTTCTCTCCTCTTCTCTCCTCTTCTCTCTCCTCTTCTCTCTCCTCTTCTCTCCTCTTCTCTCTACCTGTTCTCTCCTCTTCTCTCTCCTCTTCCCTCCTCTTCTCTCTACCTCTTCTCTCTCCTCTTCTCTCCTCTTGTCTCTCCTCTTCTCCCCTCTTCTCTCCTCTTCTCTCCTCTTCTCTCTCCTCTTCTCTCTACCTCTTCTCTCTCCTCTTCTCTCCTCTTGTCTCTCCTCTTCTCCCCTCTTCTCTCCTCTTCTCTCCTCTTCCCTCCTCTTCTCTCTACCTCTTCTCTCTCCTCTTCTCTCCTCTTGTCTCTCCTCTTCTCCCCTCTTCTCTCCTCTTCTCTCCTCTTCTCTCTCCTCTTCTCTCTCCTCTTCTCTCTCCTCTTCCCTCCTCTTCTCTCTACCTCTTCTCTCTCCTCTTCTCTCTACCTCTTCTCTCTCCTCTTCTCTCCTCTTCTCTCCTCTTCTCTCCTCTTCTCTCTCCTCTTCTCTCTACCTCCTGTCTTCTGTAATACCAGATATAGTTCGGCCTCTCAGACTTTCTGCTCCTCGTCTTTTCACCCTTTCCCCCATTTCCTCTCCTTCCCCTCACCTTGTCTTCCTCGCTCTTCCTATTTCTGCCATCCTAATTTCATGCCTCCTTCCATCCCTCGCTCTTTCCCTCCATCCCATCACCCCTCACAGTTAATTCCAGTCTCCCAGGACCTTTCCAGATGTGACCTCCAGCAGATCTGTGCTGCCGGTGAGGTGACTCCACTACACAGCATGAATACTGATCATCCCTAAAACACTATGTGTTAACACGACTGAAGGATTTCGCACACCAAGTCCCTATTCCCTATTTCTGAAGTTGTCGCACGTTTAACAATAAATACGACCTCACGTTGGATCACGTTTATAGACCGACTCCGTCACGTACGACTCCGACACGTACGACTCCGACACACTCCGATACTTACGACTCCGACACGTACGACTCCGACACGTACGACTCCGACACTTACGACTCCGACACTTAAGACTCCGACACGTACGACTCCGACACGTAAGACTCCGACACGTACGACTCCGACACTTACGACTCCGACACTTATGACTCCGACACTTACGACTCCGACACTTACGACTCCGACACGTACGTCTCCGACACTTACGACTCCGACACTTACGACTCCGACACGTACGTCTCCGACACTTACGACTCCGACACTTACGACTCCGACACTTAAGACTCCGACACTTAACATCTGTCATTAAAGATTTTGGAGCCGGTTTGATTTACTGTGTTTCTTTGCATCCGTCCAGAGTTGATTGACCACTGAACACTGAAACATACAGACTCGGTGTGCAGAGAAGAGTGTCTCTGTGAGGCTGTGTTAAGGCGCAGTAACATGCTCACAATGACAGAGCTAACATTGTGATGTTTAGCAGGTAATATGAACCATGTTCATGTCCCAGCGTTTACATCAAAAACAGCTTTATTATCTAAACTACAATGTAGATACAGCGTTCCCCACACTAAAGCAGTCTCTCATTGGTATGATGGCAAAGAAACAACATCCAGCTCAACGTCTTAGGTCTTCAGTTCAGCCTTTCCTTAAAATCAGATAATAGATAATTGGTGGGATTCTGTTGTTGCACTTCTTCACATTG
>NC_133802.1:36260681-36300681 GCF_043250625.1 Sebastes fasciatus | reverse complement strand
ACACACACACGGCAGAGTACACGTGCAAACTTTCTCAGTGCAGGATAAAACCGGAATATGATGGAGCTGCAGCTACTGTTGTTGAAAGCCAAGACTGAAACCCAGTCGGTGGAACAGAAGTGAGCCAGGAACGTCCACTGATGTTGGAACATTCACCTCGATTCAGGAAACCTTCATTTCATCATTCAGTAGCTCTGATTTGACGTCTTTCTACCATTCTCATGCAAACACATTTTAGCGTAGATCCAAAGCGGTCTCTGTCATTTTTTTTTTTTTATTTAAATCTTAGTCACGGTCAAATGTACATGACTGATCGGCGTCATCGTCTCCGCTCCTTCTGACTCATAATTAGAAACATTTCTTCATTTGCAGCATCATAAACTGAACTTTCAGATTTAAAATGATTGTTTTTCTTTTAACTCCTGTATTACAAACTTCATCTCCTCAGAATGCTCCCTAGTGACCAATATACCAACAGCTTAGTTTGTTATTCAGGATTAGTAGCTCCCGTAGGAAGAAGAACACCAGATGAATTAACGCTTTAAATGAAACAGGAACAATCAGCTGTTTAAAGAATAATGTCACATTCAAGTATTTCTTCTCACTAGCAGAGTGAGAGTGTCTTCAACTGATCTACAGGAGGCAATAATGGACCAAGAACTGCAGCAGTGAGCCAGGAAGTGAACATGGATGTAAACACTGCAGGTTGTAAATGTTTAATGAGGAAGGAAATGCATTGAACACATCTGTCACTGTAGACCTCCAGGACAAACACACACAATACATCGAGGGGAGGAAGAAAACCCCACAGGGCTCCTTCAGAGGGGCGTACTACGGAGATAGATTAGTGGGTCAGAGAGGTTTCAGCATCATGAAGGTGGCTCTCTTCTGACCTGGCTAGATCACCATGGTAACTTACGTTTTCACTCCTGTAGATGGTTTGCTCTGGTCTGAATCAGGGACCAGATTGTCACCGTGCTGCATATGGCCTCTAGTTTGGTTCGTGTTCACACGGCAGCGTTTATAAGCGGACCAAAAGTTTGGTGTGCAAAGAAACTGCTCTCCGATTGGTCATAATCTCCATGCTGGAAAACAAAGAGCAGACTTCCAGAACTCAACAACGGAGGGACGACTACGCAGCTTGATCTCGGCCCTGGACATCTTTTTTTTTTAACTCGTAACAATTTTTCACTCAAAGCGATACAGTTTGAAAATGAGGCGACTGGAAAACAGCGTATTGATGCACTGGAGTCGCCGAAGGCGCATACCAAGATGTACGGAGGACAGAGGAGGACGAGGTGTGCATTAACCCTCTTAAACTGGGACATGCTCATCGGCCGAAAATATCTCCTTATATCCATCAGGTGTGAACGTGGTCTTCACCACAGCCTGACGTTACACCTGTTCAGTTCTGATGTGAACAGCGAGGGCTCTACTGTAATGTTGTCTGCTGTCTGGTGTTGACGTGCACAGAGCAGCTCGCTACCGGAGCTGGTTTAATCCAAAAAGGCGCAATGCTTTCTCCAGTTGGGCCGGATCGACGTCGGATCATGTTCTCACCACAACAGAACCGTACCTAACCGTACCGAACCGTACCGTACTGAACCGTATCGCAGTTTGTTCGGAAGCGAACCGAGACCGCCCCTTCAAGGAGGTCTCGGTTCGCTTGTTGTGATGCTGCACCCGAGTGCGTGTTCACAACTACCCAAACGAACTGAACGGTCTAGGGTTCCATTCAACCCAAATAAAGAAGGCAGATGTGATTACGCCCTGATGCTGCAGACTTTCACAGTTTCAGATTGAAATTGGCTATTAAAAGTGTTTCTCACTAATCAGCTCGTTTGGAAATTGCGTCACCATTCTTGCAAACTCACGTAGATCTTGGTCTCAGAACTGTAAGAGGTTCTCTTCGGAGTGAGAGAGTCTTTACAGACCGAATATATCCGTTGACTTTTCCTGACTGTTACGGCAATCGATTTATTATAAACCAGGGAAAAGAGGCAAACAAAGGGTCTTCATGAGCAGAATCAGGCAGCGAGTGACGGCTCAGTGAAGCCAGGAAACAAAGAGCGAGACTAAACTTGGACTTGCTTTGTATCAGAAAGCATTGTGATGGAGCATTCAGGCTGCTGGGCAGATACGAGGTTAATGACACCGATTTCAGAGAATTGTTTCCAGCTGTTTATGATACATTGGAGATTTTGTATTAACAAAATATGAAAATCTTCTCATCATAATTAATGTAAACATTAAACCAACTGTGGCTATAGAGATATAGTGATGTGACATTTCACTGTCCTTCATCTGACTCCCCAGCGCTGACCTCAGGGCATCAGACGGGTGGAGGTCAGAGACACGCTGATGAAAACTGAAAAGGTTAATGGAAGAGAAACAATTGAAGAGGAGAGAAATTGCAGGATGTAATAACAGTATGTTGGTTCCACAGAAAACAAACCTGGACAAAGCTAGCAGCATCTTTTCAGATTGTTCAGTTGAATAAATCCTGGTTTTGTTTTGTGTCTCGGCTGCATCGGCCTCTCCGTCTTTATCTCGTCCTGCTCGGTGCGCTCGCTCTCTGTCAGCGGTAACAGATGGGTGTCGTTACGGAACAATAAGCACGCTGCTTAAAGAGCATCGGCACTACAGAGAATTAATTGCAAAGGATTAACGATATTAGGAAAGGACTAAAAGGGAAGGAGCAGAGGTAACAGTTACTGACTCTTATTCTGAAGAAGCACGCACAGTTCCAGTGAAATGATTAGTGTCTTCAGAGAGGTGCTGGTAACTAAAGCACATGTATTAAACTCATTTGTTTCTGGATGCAGTGACAGCAAGCGATGACAGTTGTGTCATGAAAAATAAATGAATACATTTAGATCTTGATAAATACGTCAAAGACACCAACAGTAGATGGACTGACTCGCTCACCATGGCAGCGCTGTGAGACATCAATGTCACATCTAATAGGTGCTCTATTTACAGACATGGAGATATAACATGAGACCTGTGGTGATACAGGTTATATGAAAGCTGGATGTAATGACGGATGATGTTGGATGTGACAGCTTTCACACTTCAGCAGATGAAATGAACTCTGAAGGGAAACAGCTCCTGGGTGTGTGATGCCCTCACACATCTCCTACTGTGCTCTGTTCTCCTCCTGTTCTCCTCCTGTTCTCCTCCTGTTCTCCTCCTGTTCTCCTCCTGTTCTGCTCTGTTCTCCTCCTGTTCTCCTCCTGTTCTGCTCTGTTCTCCTCCTGTTCTGCTCTGTTCTCCTCCTGTTCTCCTCCTGTTCTCCTCCTGTTCTCCTCCTGTTCTCCTCCTGTTCTCCTCCTGTTCTGCTCTGTTCTCCTCCTGTTCTGCTCTGTTCTCCTCCTGTTCTCCTCCTGTTCTCCTCCTGTTCTCCTCCTGTTCTGCTCTGTTCTCCTCCTGTTCTCCTGCTGTTCTCCTCCTGTTCTCCTCCTGTTCTCCTCATGTTCTGCTCTGTTCTCCTCCTGTTCTGCTCTGTTCTCCTCCTGTTCTCCTCCTGTTCTCCTCCTGTTCTGCTCTGTTCTCCTCCTGTTCTGCTCTGTTCTTCTCCTGTTCTACTCCTGTTCTGCGCTGTTCTGCTCCTGTTCTTCTCCTGTTCTGCTCTGTTCTCCTCCTGTTCTTCTCCTGTTCTACTCTGTTCTCCTCCTGTTCTTCTCCTGTTCTTCTCCTGTTCTCCTCCTGTTCTCCTCCTGTTCTGCTCTGTTCTCCTCCTGTTCTCCTCCTGTTCTCCTCCTGTTATGCTCCTGTTCTCTTCCTGTTCTCCTCCTGTTCTGCTCTGTTCTCCTCCTGTTCTCCTCCTGTTCTCCTCCTGTTCTCCTCCTGTTCTTCTCCTGTTCTCCTCCTGTTCTGCTCTGTTCTCCTCCTGTTCTCCTCCTGTTCTGCTCTGTTCTCCTCCTGTTCTCCTCCTGTTCACCTCCTGTTCTGCTCTGTTCTCCTCCTGTTCTCCTCCTGTTCTCCTCCTGTTCTTCTCCTGTTCTCCTCCTGTTCTGCTCTGTTCTCCTCCTGTTCTCCTCCTGTTCTGCTCTGTTCTCCTCCTGTTCTGCTCTGTTCTCCTCCTGTTCTCCTCCTGTTCACCTCCTGTTCTGCTCTGTTCTCCTCCTGTTCTCCTCCTGTTCTCCTCCTGTTCTGCTCTGTTCTCCTCCTGTTCTGCTCTGTTCTCCTCCTGTTCTCCTCCTGTTCTGCTCTGTTCTCCTTCTGTTCTCCTCCTGTTCTCCTCCTGTTCTGCTCTGTTCTCCTCCTGTTCTACTCTGTTCTCCCCCTGTTCTCCTCCTGTTATGCTCTGTTCTCCTCCTGTTCTGCTCTGTTCTGCTCTGTTCTCCTCCTGTTCTCCTCCTGTTCTGCTCTGTTCTCCTCCTGTTCTCCTCCTGTTCTGCTCTGTTCTCCTCCTGTTCTGCTCTGTTCTCCTCCTGTTCTCCTCCTGTTCACCTCCTGTTCTGCTCTGTTCTCCTCCTGTTCTCCTCCTGTTCTTCTCATGTTCTGCTCATGTTCTCCTTCTGTTCTCCTCCTGTTCTCCTCCTGTTCTGCTCTGTTCTCCTCCTGTTCTACTCTGTTCTCCCCCTGTTCTCCTCCTGTTATGCTCTGTTCTCCTCCTGTTCTGCTCTGTTCTGCTCTGTTCTCCTCCTGTTCTTCTCCTGTTCTTCTCCTGTTCTTCTCCTGTTCTCCTCCTGTTCTTCTCCTGTTCTGCTCTGTTCTCCTCCTGTTCTTCTCCTGTTCTTCTCCTGTTCTCCTCCTGTTCTTCTCCTGTTCTTCTCCTGTTCTCCTCCTGTTCTTCTCCTGTTCTGCTCTGTTCTCCTCCTGTTCTTCTCCTGTTCTTCTCCTGTTCTCCTCCTGTTCTGCTCTGTTCTCCTCCTGTTCTTCTCCTGTTCTCCTCCTGTTCTCCTCCTGTTCTGCTCCTGTTCTGCTCTGTTCTCCTCCTGTTCTCCCCCTGTTCTCCTCCTGTTCTCCTCCTGTTCTGCTCTGTTCTCCTCCTGTTCTGCTCCTGTTCTCCTTCTGTTCTCCTCCTGTTCTGCTCCTGTTCTGCTCTGTTCTCCTCCTGTTCTCCTCCTGTTCTGCTCCTGTTCTCCTTCTGTTCTCCTCCTGTTCTCCTCCTGTTCTTTTCCTGTTCTGCTCTGTTCTCCTCCTGTTCTCCTCCTGTTCTTCTCCTGTTCTGCTCCTGTTCTCCTCCTGTTCTTCTCCTGTTCTGCTCCTGTTCTCCTCCTGTTCTCCTCCTGTTCTTTTCCTGTTCTGCTCTGTTCTCCTCCTGTTCAACTCCTGTTCTTCTCCTGTTCTGCTCCTGTTCTCCTCCTGTTCTTCTCCTGTTCTCCTCCTGTTCTCCTCCTGTTCTCCTCCTGTTCTCCTCCTGCTCTCCTCCTGTTCTCCTCCTGTTCTCCTTCTGTTCTCCTCCTGTTCTCCTCCTGTTCTGCTCTGTTCTCCTCCTGTTCTCCTCCTGTTCTCTTTCTGTTCTCCTCCTGTTCTGCTCTGGGTTTACAGGGTTTAGAGGGTTTACAGGGTTTAAAAGGTTAAAAGGGTTTACAGGGTTTACAGGGTTTAGAGGGTTTAAAGGGTTTAAAGGGTTTAAAGGGTTTACAGGGTTTAGAGGGTTTACAGGGTTTAAAGGGTTTAAAGGGTTTAAAGGGTTTAAAGGGTTTAAAGGGTTTACAGGGTTTAGAGGGTTTACAGGGTTTACAGGGTTTAAAGGGTTTAAAGAGTTTAAAGGGTTTATAGGGTTCAGAGGGTTCAAAGGGTTTAAAGGGTTTACAGGGTTTAGAGGGTTTACAGGGTTTAAAGGGTTTACAGGGTTTACAGGGTTTAATAGGGTTTACAGGGTTTACAGGGTTTAAAGGGTTTACAGGGTTTACAAGGTTTACAGTGTTTATAGGAGTTACAGGGTTTACAGGGTTTACAGGGTTTACAGTGTTTACGGGGTTTACGGGGTTTACAGTGTTTAAAGGGTTTACAGGGTTTAAAGGGTTTACAGGGTTTACAGGGTTTAGAGGGTTTAGAGGGTTTACAGGGTTTAAAGGGTTTACAGGGTTTAAAGGGTTTAGAGGGTTTAAAGGGTTTAAAGGGTTTACAGTGTTTAAAGGGTTTACAGGGTTTACAGGGTTTAAAGGGTTTACAGGGTTTTAAGGGTTTACAGGGTTTACAGGGTTTAAAGGGTTTAAAAAGGTTTACAGTGTTTATAGGAGTTACAGGGTTTACAGTGTTTACGGGGTTTACAGTGTTTACAAGGTTTACAGTGTTTATAGGAGTTACAGGGTTTACGGGGTTTACGGGGTTTACAGTGTTTACGGGTTTACGGGGTTTACGGGGTTTACGGGGTTTACAGTGTTTAAAGGGTTTACAGGGTTTAAAGGGTTTACAGGGTTTACAGGGTTTAAAGGGTTTAGAGGGTTTAGAGGATTTACAGGGTTTAAAGGGTTTACAGGGTTTACAGGGTTTAAAGGGTTTAGAGGGTTTAGAGGGTTTACAGGGTTTAAAGGGTTTACAGTGTTTACGGGGTTTACAGGGTTTACAGTGTTTACGGGGTTTACGGGGTTTACAGTGTTTACGGGGTTTACAGTGTTTACGGGGTTTACGGGGTTTACGGTGTTTACGGGGTTTACGGGGTTTACAGTGTTTACGGGGTTTACGGGGTTTACGGGGTTTACAGGGTTTACAGTGTTTAAAGGGTTTACAGGGTTTAAAGGGTTTACAGGGTTTACAGGGTTTAAAGGGTTTACAGGGTTTAGAGGGTTTACAGAGTTTAAAGGGTTTACAGTGTTTAAGGGGTTTACAGTGTTTACGGGGTTTACGGGGTTTACGGGGTTTACAGTGTTTAAAGGGTTTACAGGGTTTAAAGGGTTTACAGGGTTTACATGGTTTTAAGGTTTTACAGGGTTTACAGGGTTTAAAGGGTTTACAAGGTTTAAAGGGTTTACAGGGTTTACAGGGTTTACAGGGTTTACAGTGTTTACGGGGTTTACAGGGTTTACAGTGTTTACGGGGTTTACAGTGTTTACAGGGTTTAAAGGGTTTACAGGGTTTAAAGGGTTTACGGGGTTTACGGGGTTTACGGGGTTTACGGGGTTTACAGTGTTTAAAGGGTTTACAGGGTTTAAAGGGTTTACAGGGTTTACAGGGTTTAGAGGGTTTAGAGGGTTTACAGGGTTTAAAGGGTTTACAGGGTTTAAAGGGTTTAGAGGGTTTAGAGGGTTTAAAGGGTTTACAGGGTTTAGAGGGTTTAGAGGGTTTACAGGGTTTAAAGGGTTTACAGTGTTTAAAGGGTTTACAGGGTTTACAGGGTTTAAAGGGTTTACAGGGTTTTAAGGGTTTACAGGGTTTACAGGGTTTAAAGGGTTTACAAGGTTTACAGTGTTTATAGGAGTTACAGGGTTTACAGGGTTTACGGGGTTTACAGTGTTTACGGGGTTTACGGGGTTTACAGGGTTTACAGTGTTTAAAGGGTTTACAGGGTTTAAAGGGTTTACAGGGTTTACAGGGTTTAAAGGGTTTACAGGGTTTAATGGGTTTACAGTGTTTACGGGGTTTACAGGGTTTACAGTGTTTACGGGGTTTACAGTGTTTACAAGGTTTACAGTGTTTATAGGAGTTACAGGGTTTACAGGGTTTACGGGGTTTACAGTGTTTACGGGTTTACGGGGTTTACGGGGTTTACAGTGTTTAAAGGGTTTACAGGGTTTAAAGGGTTTACAGGGTTTACAGGGTTTAAAGGGTTTAGAGGGTTTAGAGGATTTACAGGGTTTAAAGGGTTTACAGGGTTTACAGGGTTTAAAGGGTTTAGAGGGTTTAGAGGGTTTACATGGTTTAAAGGGTTTACAGGGTTTAAAGGGTTTACAGTGTTTACGGGGTTTACAGGGTTTACAGTGTTTATGGGGTTTACGGGGTTTACAGTGTTTATAGGAGTTACAGGGTTTACAGGGTTTACGGGGTTTACAGTGTTTACGGGGTTTACGGGGTTTACGGGGTTTAAAGGGTTTAGAGGGTTTAGAGGGTTTACAGGGTTTAAAGGGTTTACAGGGTTTAAAGGGTTTAGAGGGTTTAGAGGGTTTAAAGGGTTTACAGGGTTTAAAGTGTTTACGGGGTTTACGGGGTTTACAGTGTTTACGGGGTTTACGGGGTTTACAGTGTTTACGGGGTTTACAGTGTTTACGGGGTTTACGGGGTTTACAGTGTTTACGGGGTTTACGGTGTTTACAGTGTTCACAGTGTTTACGGGGTTTACAGTGTTTACGGGGTTTACAGGGTTTACAGTGTTTACGGGGTTTACAGTGTTTACGGGGTTTACAGGGTTTACAGTGTTTACGGGGTTTACAGTGTTTACGGGGTTTACGGGGTTTACAGTGTTTACGGTGTTTACGGTGTTTACAGTGTTTACGGGGTTTACGGGGTTTACAGTGTTTACGGGGTTTACGGGGTTTACAGTGTTTACGGGGTTTACAGTGTTTACGGGGTTTACAGGGTTTACAGTGTTTACGGGGTTTACGGGGTTTACAGTGTTTACGGGGTTTACAGTGTTTACGGGGTTTACGGGGTTTACAGTGTTTACGGGGTTTACAGTGTTTACGGGGTTTACGGGGTTTACAGTGTTTACGGGGTTTACGGGGTTTACGGGGTTTACAGGGTTTACAGTGTTTAAAGGGTTTACAGGGTTTAAAGGGTTTACAGGGTTTACAGGGTTTAAAGGGTTTACAGGGTTTAGAGGGTTTACAGGGTTTAAAGGGTTTACAGGGTTTAAAGGGTTTACAGGGTTTAGAGGGTTTACAGGGTTTAAAGGGTTTAGAGGGTTTACAGGGTTTAAAGGGTTTACAGGGTTTAAAGGGTTTACAGTGTTTACGGGGTTTACAGGGTTTACAGTGTTTACGGGGTTTACAGTGTTTACAAGGTTTACAGTGTTTATAGGAGTTACAGGGTTTACAGGGTTTACGGGGTTTACAGTGTTTACGGGGTTTATGGGGTTTACGGGGTTTACAGTGTTTAAAGGGTTTACAGGGTTTAAAGGGTTTACAGGGTTTACAGGGTTTAGAGGGTTTAGAGGGTTTACAGGGTTTAAAGGGTTTACAGGGTTTAAAGGGTTTAGAGGGTTTAGAGGGTTTAAAGGGTTTACAGTGTTTACGGGGTTTACAGTGTTTACAGGGTTTAAAGGGTTTACAGGGTTTAAAGGGTTTACGGGGTTTACGGGGTTTACAGTGTTTAAAGGGTTTACAGGGTTTAAAGGGTTTACAGGGTTTAGAGGGTTTACAGGGTTTAAAGGGTTTACAGGGTTTAAAGGGTTTAGAGGGTTTAGAGGGTTTAAAGGGTTTACAGGGTTTAGAGGGTTTAGAGGGTTTACAGGGTTTAAAGGGTTTACAGTGTTTAAAGGGTTTACAGGGTTTACAGGGTTTAAAGGGTTTACAGGGTTTTAAGGGTTTACAGGGTTTACAGGGTTTAAAGGGTTTACAAGGTTTACAGTGTTTATAGGAGTTACAGGGTTTACAGGGTTTACGGGGTTTACAGTGTTTACGGGGTTTACGGGGTTTACAGGGTTTACAGTGTTTAAAGGGTTTACAGGGTTTAAAGGGTTTACAGGGTTTAAAGGGTTTACAGGGTTTAAAGGGTTTACAGGGTTTACAGGGTTTAGAGGGTTTAGAGGGTTTACAGGGTTTAAAGGGTTTACAGGGTTTACAGGGTTTAAAGGGTTTAGAGGGTTTAGAGGGTTTAAAGGGTTTACAGTGTTTACGGGGTTTACGGGGTTTACAGTGTTTACGGGGTTTACGGGGTTTACAGTGTTTACGGGGTTTACGGTGTTTACAGTGTTCACAGTGTTTACGGGGTTTACAGTGTTTACGGTGTTTACGGTGTTTACAGTGTTTACAGGGTTTACGGGGTTTACAGTGTTTACGGGGTTTACGGGGTTTACAGTGTTTACAGTGTTTACGGGGTTTACAGGGTTTACAGTGTTTACGGGGTTTACGGGGTTTACAGTGTTTACGGGGTTTACGGGGTTTACGGGGTTTACAGTGTTTACGGGGTTTACAGGGTTTACAGTGTTTACGGGGTTTACAGTATTTACGGGGTTTACGGGGTTTACAGTGTTTACGGGGTTTACAGTGTTTACGGGGTTTACGGGGTTTACAGTGTTTACGGGGTTTACGGGGTTTACAGTGTTTACGGGGTTTACAGTGTTTACGGGGTTTACGGGGTTTACAGGGTTTACAGTGTTTACGGGGTTTACAGTGTTTACGGGGTTTACAGTGTTTACGGGGTTTACGGGGTTTACAGTGTTTACGGGGTTTACAGTGTTTACGGGGTTTACGGGGTTTACAGGGTTTACAGTGTTTACGGGGTTTACAGTGTTTACGGGGTTTACAGTGTTTACGGGGTTTACGGGGTTTACAGTGTTTACAGGGTTTACAGTGTTTACGGGGTTTACGGGGTTTACAGTGTTTACGGGGTTTACAGTGTTTACGGGGTTTACGGGGTTTACAGTGTTTACGGGGTTTACAGTGTTTACGGGGTTTACAGTGTTTACGGGGTTTACGGGGTTTACAGTGTTTACGGGGTTTACAGTGTTTACGGGGTTTACGGGGTTTACAGTGTTTACCGGGTTTACAGTGTTTACCGGGTTTACAGTGTTTACCGGGTTTACAGGGTCGGCCCAGAAGAAGTTTGCTATTAAAACCGGTTTGAGGTGACGTTTCACCGAACGCATGGGCTACACACACACACACACACACACACACACACACACACACATGTGACCGTAGCTTTTATTCAGGGCTGTATTTCAGGTTTCATGTGTGAAATTAAGCAAAGAAACAAAAAGCAGAAAGTAGTTCTTTGTTTGCTCTGCAACACTTTGCTTTGAATATTGTGAAATCTTCCTGTGAAGGAGACTATTGTTCCCCGTGGGCCACTCTACCTGATTAATGGGAGCCTTCAGCTGAGTGAGAGAAATGGAGGGAGTTTTGGGGAGAGGCCAGAATGTGTCCTAAAGCAGGAGAACAATGTTATCATCACACAGCCAGAAGCAGAGAAACACACACAATAAGATGGAATAAACAACATTATGAAGACTGAGGACCGTTTGAAGACAAACCTGGATTTTAGAGTAGCGGGAACAATCTCACAGCTTTAATCATAAACACAAACTAGAGTTAAGAAATGAGCGACGTAGACAAAGGAAACTAACAAAGCTGCATAATTCATCTTGTCACCATTTTTTAAACCGTCCATCTTGAGTCCGACGATGTTAAAGGAAAGAAAAGCTCCTCTCTTCACCTCTTCTACCCGACGGACCCGACGGACCCGGTACCAGTTCAGCTGGGCTGGGTGTTAAAACGCTGCCTTTAAAAACTTCATCAGATACTCTGCTGGTCTTTTCTCTGAAACGTTTCCAACAGACGAGAACTCAACGCCACTAAAACAACTCTCAGACTGGATTTACTCCAAACTATGGATGTTTCACAATGATTTAAATATTTTAGTTACAAATTCAACGCACAAGAAATAGTATTTTTACCTTATAATATTTTGCTATTGAATGTTCATACTTGACTTTGGATTCTCTTTTGTTATCTTATTTACATTGTTATTGATCTTATTTGTTGTTATCTAATTTTTACCTTATATTTCATTATTATAATAAAGCTGCTCCATTTGGAGTCACAATTATACAGTTTAGTAGTTTTTTATTGATGTTATACTGTGCACAATGGTAGAGTGTGATGATGCACAATGGTAGAACGTGATGATGCACAGTGGTAGAATGTGATGATGCACAATGGTAGAGTGTGATGATGCACAATGGTAGAGTGTGATGATGCACAATGGTAGAACGTGATGATGCACAGTGGTAGAATGTGATGATGCACAATGGTAGAGTGTGATGATGCACAATGGTAGAGTGTGATGATGCACAATGGTAGAACGTGATGATGCACAGTGGTGGAATGTGATGATGCACAATGGTAGAGTGTGATGATGCACAATGGTAGAGTGTGATGATGCACAATGGTAGAACGTGATGATGCACAGTGGTAGAATGTGATGATGCACAGTGGTAGAATGTGATGATGCACAATGGTAGAGTGTGATGATGCACAATGGTAGAGTGTGATGATGCACAATGGTAGAACGTGATGATGCACAGTGGTAGAATGTGATGATGCACAGTGGTAGAACGTGATGATGCACAATGGTAGAATGTGATGAGGCACAATGGTGTTATTTCTATCTGCTTTGGCTCAGTTGTAGTCGAGGAGTTGCTGAATGGATTCAGAGGCGTCTCTGTGCACGGCATCGTTGTTATAATGCTGTTATCCACTGTCTGATCTAGAGAACATGTTAGGAGAGGATACAAATGTAAATGTTTCTTTTGTTTCATCACTCTTTACTCAGACTCAGTACCAGTCACCATGTTACTGACACTGGGGATGGATTCTCTGAGGTCTTACCTCTCCATAGAGACCCAGATCATGCAGATAGACCTGCTAGTGGTGGAGCTATTCTTCATTTCTTTGTGTCTGTCTGTCTAGGAGAACCTTCCAGCACCCTAAAGGACTGAAGAGGTTAAGGGTTGGTTAGGTTCAGACACAAGACAGCAGTTCAGGGAAAGACTGTAGACATGACTAAAAGAAGCCAACATTGACTATTGGTAGGAAAAGAGAAGTGAACAGCGGTCACACATTTCAAAGACAAATGATTTGTCTCCTGCTCAGGAGACTGAGGTCTTCTGGAGTGCAGGGGGCTCTCCTGAAGACCTTCTATGATAACTGTGGTGGCATCAGACATTTTTTATGGAGTGGACCTCAACCATCACTGCTCCCAGTAGACCACAACCAGCAGCTCCCAGTAGACCACAACCAGCAGCTCCCAGTAGACCATAACCAGCACTGCTCCCAGTAGACCACAACCATCACTGCTCCCAGTAGACCACAACCAGCAGCTCCCAGTAGACCACAACCAGCAGCTCCCAGTAGACCACAACCAGCACTGCTCCCAGTAGACCACAACCATCACTGCTCCCAGTAGACCACAACCAGCAGCTCCCAGTAGACCACAACCAGCAGCTCCCAGTAGACCACAACCAGCAGCTCCCAGTAGACCACAACCATCACTGCTCCCAGTAGACCACAACCAGCAGCTCCCAGTAGACCACAACCAGCAGCTCCCAGTAGACCACAACCATCACTGCTCCCAGTAGACCACAACCAGCAGCTCCCAGTAGACCACAACCATCACTGCTCAGGTTCATATAGTGTTTCACTTTGTTCAGCACTTTGTTTTCCTGTTAGTTGATGATTCTTGTTTATTCCTGTTAGCTGATGATTCTTGTTTTCCTTTTAGCTGATGCTTCTTGTTTTCCTGTTAGCTGATGCTTCTTGTTTTCCTTTTAGCTGATGCTTCTTGTTTTATTGTTAGCTGATGCTTCTTGTTTTCCTGTTAGCTGATGCTTCTTGTTTTCCTTTTAGCTGATGCTTCTTGTTTTCCTGTTAGCTGATGCTTCTTGTTTTCCTGTTAGCTGATGCTTCTTGTTTTCCTTTTAGCTGATGCTTCTTGTTTTCCTTTTAGCTGATGTTTCTTGTTTTCCTGTTAGCTGATGCTTCTTGTTTTCCTGTTAGCTGATGCTTCTTGTTTTCCTGTTAGCTGATGCTTCTTGTTTTATTCCTGTTAGTTGATGCTTCTTGTTTTATTCCTGTTAGCTGATGCTTCTTATTTTCCTGTTAGCTGATGCTTCTTGTTTTATTCCTGTTAGCTGATGCTTCTTATTTTCCTTTTAGCTGATGTTTCTTGTTTTCCTGTTAGCTGATGCTTCTTGTTTTCCTGTTAGCTGATGCTTCTTGTTTTCCTGTTAGCTGATGCTTCTTGTTTTATTCCTGTTAGTTGATGCTTCTTGTTTTATTCCTTTTAGCTGATGCTTCTTGTTTTCCTGTTAGCTGATGCTTCTTGTTTATTCCTGTTAGCTGATGCTTCTTGTTTTATTCCTGTTAGCTGATGCTTCTTGTTTTCCTGTTAGCTGATGCTTCTTGTTTTCCTTTTAGCTGATGCTTCTTGTTTTCCTGTTAGCTGATGCTTCTTGTTTTCCTGTTAGCTGATGATTCTTGTTTTCCTGTTAGCTGATGCTTCTTGTTTTCCTTTTAGCTGATGCTTCTTGTTTTATTCCTGTTAGTTGATGCTTCTTGTTTTATTCCTGTTAGCTGATGCTTCTTATTTTCCTTTTAGCTGATGTTTCTTGTTTATTCCTGTTAGCTGATGCTTCTTGTTTTATTCCTGTTAGTTGATGCTTCTTGTTTTCCTTTTAGCTGATGTTTCTTGTTTATTCCTGTTAGCTGATGCTTCTTGTTTTATTCCTGTTAGCTGATGCTTCTTGTTTTATTCCTTTTAGCTGATGCTTCTTGTTTTATTCCTGTTAGTTGATGCTTCTTGTTTTATTCCTGTTAGCTGATGCTTCTTATTTTCCTTTTAGCTGATGTTTCTTGTTTATTCCTGTTAGCTGATGCTTCTTGTTTTATTCCTGTTAGCTGATGCTTCTTGTTTTATTCCTGTTAGCTGATGTTTCTTGTTTATTCCTGTTAGCTGATGCTTCTTGTTTTCCTGTTAGCTGATGCTTCTTGTTTATTCCTGTTAGCTGATGCTTCTTGTTTTCCTTTTAGCTGATGCTTCTTGTTTATTCCTGTTAGCTGATGCTTCTTGTTTTCCTTTTAGCTTATGCTTCTTGTTTATTCCTGTTAGCTGATGCTTCTTGTTTATTCCTGTTAGCTGATGCTTCTTGTTTATTCCTGTTAGCTGATGCTTCTTGTTTTCCTGTTAGCTGATGATTCTTGTTTTCCTGTTAGCTGATGCTTCTTGTTTTCTTCCTGTTAGCTGATGTTTCTTGTTTTCCTGTTAGCTGATGCTTCTTGTTTTATTCCTGTTAGCTGATGCTTCTTGTTTTCCTTTTAGCTGATGCTTCTTGTTTTATTCCTGTTAGCTGATGTTTCTTGTTTTATTCCTGTTAGCTGATGCTTCTTGTTTTCCTGTTAGCTGATGCTTCTTGTTTTCCTGTTAGCTGATGCTTCTTGTTTTATTCCTGTTAGCTGATGCTTCTTGTTTTCCTGTCAGCTGATGCTTCTTGTTTTATTCCTGTTAGCTGATGCTTCTTGTTTTTTTCCTGTTAGCTGATGCTTCTTGTTTTATTCCTGTTAGCTGATGCTTCTTGTTTTCCTGTTAGCTGATGCTTCTTGTTTTCCTGTTAGCTGATGCTTCTTGTTTTCCTGTTAGCTGATGCTTCTTGTTTTCCTTTTAGCTGATGTTTCTTGTTTTCCTGTTAGTTGATGCTTTTTGTTTTCCTGTTAGCTGATGCTTCTTGTTTTATTCCTGTTAGCTGATGCTTCTTGTTTTCCTGTGAGCTGATGCTTCTTGTTTTATTCCTGTTAGCTGATGCTTCTTGTTTTTTTCCTGTTAGCTGATGCTTCTTGTTTTATTCCTGTTAGCTGATGCTTCTTATTTTCCTGTTAGCTGATGCTTCTTGTTTTATTCCTGTTAGCTGATGCTTCTTATTTTCCTTTTAGCTGATGTTTCTTGTTTTCCTGTTAGCTGATGCTTCTTGTTTTCCTGTTAGCTGATGCTTCTTGTTTTCCTGTTAGCTGATGCTTCTTGTTTTATTCCTGTTAGTTGATGCTTCTTGTTTTATTCCTTTTAGCTGATGCTTCTTGTTTTCCTGTTAGCTGATGCTTCTTGTTTATTCCTGTTAGCTGATGCTTCTTGTTTTATTCCTGTTAGCTGATGCTTCTTGTTTTCCTGTTAGCTGATGCTTCTTGTTTTCCTTTTAGCTGATGCTTCTTGTTTTCCTGTTAGCTGATGCTTCTTGTTTTCCTGTTAGCTGATGATTCTTGTTTTCCTGTTAGCTGATGCTTCTTGTTTTCCTTTTAGCTGATGCTTCTTGTTTTATTCCTGTTAGTTGATGCTTCTTGTTTTATTCCTGTTAGCTGATGCTTCTTATTTTCCTTTTAGCTGATGTTTCTTGTTTATTCCTGTTAGCTGATGCTTCTTGTTTTATTCCTGTTAGTTGATGCTTCTTGTTTTCCTTTTAGCTGATGTTTCTTGTTTATTCCTGTTAGCTGATGCTTCTTGTTTTATTCCTGTTAGCTGATGCTTCTTGTTTTATTCCTTTTAGCTGATGCTTCTTGTTTTATTCCTGTTAGTTGATGCTTCTTGTTTTATTCCTGTTAGCTGATGCTTCTTATTTTCCTTTTAGCTGATGTTTCTTGTTTATTCCTGTTAGCTGATGCTTCTTGTTTTATTCCTGTTAGCTGATGCTTCTTGTTTTATTCCTGTTAGCTGATGTTTCTTGTTTATTCCTGTTAGCTGATGCTTCTTGTTTTCCTGTTAGCTGATGCTTCTTGTTTATTCCTGTTAGCTGATGCTTCTTGTTTTCCTTTTAGCTGATGCTTCTTGTTTATTCCTGTTAGCTGATGCTTCTTGTTTTCCTTTTAGCTTATGCTTCTTGTTTATTCCTGTTAGCTGATGCTTCTTGTTTATTCCTGTTAGCTGATGCTTCTTGTTTATTCCTGTTAGCTGATGCTTCTTGTTTTCCTGTTAGCTGATGATTCTTGTTTTCCTGTTAGCTGATGCTTCTTGTTTTCTTCCTGTTAGCTGATGTTTCTTGTTTTCCTGTTAGCTGATGCTTCTTGTTTTATTCCTGTTAGCTGATGCTTCTTGTTTTCCTTTTAGCTGATGCTTCTTGTTTTATTCCTGTTAGCTGATGTTTCTTGTTTTATTCCTGTTAGCTGATGCTTCTTGTTTTCCTGTTAGCTGATGCTTCTTGTTTTCCTGTTAGCTGATGCTTCTTGTTTTATTCCTGTTAGCTGATGCTTCTTGTTTTCCTGTCAGCTGATGCTTCTTGTTTTATTCCTGTTAGCTGATGCTTCTTGTTTTTTTCCTGTTAGCTGATGCTTCTTGTTTTATTCCTGTTAGCTGATGCTTCTTGTTTTCCTGTTAGCTGATGCTTCTTGTTTTCCTGTTAGCTGATGCTTCTTGTTTTCCTGTTAGCTGATGCTTCTTGTTTTCCTTTTAGCTGATGTTTCTTGTTTTCCTGTTAGTTGATGCTTTTTGTTTTCCTGTTAGCTGATGCTTCTTGTTTTATTCCTGTTAGCTGATGCTTCTTGTTTTCCTGTGAGCTGATGCTTCTTGTTTTATTCCTGTTAGCTGATGCTTCTTGTTTTTTTCCTGTTAGCTGATGCTTCTTGTTTTATTCCTGTTAGCTGATGCTTCTTGTTTTCCTGTTAGCTGATGCTTCTTGTTTTCCTGTTAGCTGATGCTTCTTGTTTTCCTGTTAGCTGATGCTTCTTGTTTTCCTTTTAGCTGATGTTTCTTGTTTTCCTGTTAGTTGATGCTTCTTGTTTTCCTGTTAGCTGATGCTTCTTGTTTTATTCCTGTTAGCTGATGCTTCTTGTTTTCCTGTGAGCTGATGCTTCTTGTTTTATTCCTGTTAGCTGATGCTTCTTGTTTTTTTCCTGTTAGCTGATGCTTCTTGTTTTATTCCTGTTAGCTGATGCTTCTTATTTTCCTTTTAGCTGATGTTTCTTGTTTATTCCTGTTAGCTGATGCTTCTTGTTTTATTCCTGTTAGTTGATGCTTCTTGTTTTCCTTTTAGCTGATGTTTCTTGTTTATTCCTGTTAGCTGATGCTTCTTGTTTTATTCCTGTTAGCTGATGCTTCTTGTTTTATTCCTTTTAGCTGATGCTTCTTGTTTTATTCCTGTTAGTTGATGCTTCTTGTTTTATTCCTGTTAGCTGATGCTTCTTATTTTCCTTTTAGCTGATGTTTCTTGTTTATTCCTGTTAGCTGATGCTTCTTGTTTTATTCCTGTTAGCTGATGCTTCTTGTTTTATTCCTGTTAGCTGATGTTTCTTGTTTATTCCTGTTAGCTGATGCTTCTTGTTTATTCCTGTTAGCTGATGCTTCTTGTTTATTCCTGTTAGCTGATGCTTCTTGTTTATTCCTGTTAGCTGATGCTTCTTGTTTATTCCTGTTAGCTGATGCTTCTTGTTTTCCTTTTAGCTGATGCTTCTTGTTTATTCCTGTTAGCTGATGCTTCTTGTTTATTCCTGTTAGCTGATGCTTCTTGTTTTCCTTTTAGCTTATGCTTCTTGTTTATTCCTGTTAGCTGATGCTTCTTGTTTATTCCTGTTAGCTGATGCTTCTTGTTTATTCCTGTTAGCTGATGCTTCGTTTTCCTGTTAGCTGATGATTCTTGTTTTCCTGTTAGCTGATGATTCTCTTTTTCCTGTTAGCTGATGCTTCTTGTTTTATTCCTGTTAGCTGATGCTTCTTGTTTATTCCTGTTAGCTGATGCTTCTTGTTTTCCTGTTAGCTGATGATTCTTGTTTTCCTGTTAGCTGATGCTTCTTGTTTTCTTCCTGTTAGCTGATGTTTCTTGTTTTCCTGTTAGCTGATGCTTCTTGTTTTATTCCTGTTAGCTGATGCTTCTTGTTTTCCTTTTAGCTGATGCTTCTTGTTTTATTCCTGTTAGCTGATGTTTCTTGTTTTATTCCTGTTAGCTGATGCTTCTTGTTTTCCTGTTAGCTGATGCTTCTTGTTTTCCTTTTAGCTGATGTTTCTTGTTTTCCTGTTAGTTGATGCTTCTTGTTTTCCTGTTAGCTGATGCTTCTTGTTTTATTCCTGTTAGCTGATGCTTCTTGTTTTCCTGTCAGCTGATGCTTCTTGTTTTATTCCTGTTAGCTGATGCTTCTTGTTTTTTTCCTGTTAGCTGATGCTTCTTGTTATATTCCTGTTAGCGGATGCTTCTTGTTTTCCTGTTAGCTGATGCTTCTTGTTTTCCTGTTAGCTGATGCTTCTTGTTTTCCTGTTAGCTGATGCTTCTTGTTTTCCTTTTAGCTGATGTTTCTTGTTTTCCTGTTAGTTGATGCTTCTTGTTTTCCTGTTAGCTGATGCTTCTTGTTTTATTCCTTGTAGCTGATGCTTCTTGTTTTCCTGTGAGCTGATGCTTCTTGTTTTATTCCTGTTAGCTGATGCTTCTTGTTTTTTTCCTGTTAGCTGATGCTTCTTGTTTTATTCCTGTTAGCTGATGCTTCTTGTTTTCCTCTTAGCTGATGCTTCTTGTTTTCCTGTTAGCTGATGCTTCTTGTTTTCCTGTTAGCTGATGCTTCTTGTTTTCCTGTTAGCTGATGCTTCTTGTTTTTTTTTTTCCTGTTAGCTGATGCTTCTTGTTTTATTCCTGTTAGCTGATGCTTCTTGTTTTATTCCTGTCAGCTGATGCTTCTTGTTTTCCTGTTAGCTGATGCTTCTTGTTTTCCTGTCAGCTGATGCTTCTTGTTTTCCTGTTAGCTGATGCTTCTTGTTTTCCTGTCAGCTGATGCTTCTTGTTTTCCTGTTAGCTGATCCTTCTTGTTTTCCTGTTAGCTGATGCTTCTTGTTTTCCTGTCAGCTGATGCTTCTTGTTTTCCTGTTAGCTGATGCTTCTTGTTTTCCTGTCAGCTGATGCTTCTTGTTTTCCTGTTAGCTGATGCTTCTTGTTTTCCTGTTAGCTGATGATTCTTGTTTTCCTGTTAGCTGATGATTCTTGTTTTCCTGTTAGCTGATGCTTCTTGTTTTATTCCTGTTAGCTGATGCTTCTTGTTTTCCTGTTAGCTGATGCTTCTTGTTTTCTTCCTGTTAGCTGATGTTTCTTGTTTTCCTGTTAGCTGATGCTTCTTGTTTTATTCCTGTTAGCTGATGCTTCTTGTTTTCCTTTTAGCTGATGCTTCTTGTTTTATTCCTGTTAGCTGATGTTTCTTGTTTTATTCCTGTTAGCTGATGCTTCTTGTTTTCCTGTTAGCTGATGCTTCTTGTTTTCCTGTTAGCTGATGCTTCTTGTTTTCCTGTTAGCTGATGCTTCTTGTTTTCCTTTTAGCTGATGCTTCTTGTTTTATTCCTGTTAGCTGATGCTTCTTGTTTTCCTGTGAGCTGATGCTTCTTGTTTTATTCCTGTTAGCTGATGCTTCTTGTTTTCCTGTGAGCTGATGCTTCTTGTTTTATTCCTGTTAGCTGATGCTTCTTGTTTTCCTGTGAGCTGATGCTTCTTGTTTTTTTCCTGTTAGCTGATGCTTCTTGTTTTATTCCTGTTAGCTGATGCTTCTTGTTTTCCTGTTAGCTGATGCTTCTTGTTTTCCTGTTAGCTGATGCTTCTTGTTTTATTCCTGTTAGCTGATGCTTCTTGTTTTCCTGTTAGCTGATGCTTCTTGTTTTTTTCCTGTTAGCTGATGCTTCTTGTTTCATTCATGTTAGCTGATGCTTCTTGTTTTCCTGTTAGCTGATGCTTCTTGTTTTCCTGTTAGCTGATGCTTCTTGTTTTCCTGTTAGCTGATGCTTCTTGTTTTCCTTTTAGCTGATGTTTCTTGTTTTCCTGTTAGTTAATACTTCTTGTTTTCCTGTTAGCTGATGCTTCTTGTTTTATTCCTGTTAGCTGATGCTTCTTGTTTTCCTGTGAGCTGATGCTTCTTGTTTTATTCCTGTTAGCTGATGCTTCTTGTTTTTTTCCTGTTAGCTGATGCTTCTTGTTTTATTCCTGTTAGCTGATGCTTCTTGTTTTCCTGTGAGCTGATGCTTCTTGTTTTTTTCCTGTTAGCTGATGCTTCTTGTTTTATTCCTGTTAGCTGATGCTTCTTGTTTTCCTGTTAGCTGATGCTTCTTGTTTTCCTGTTAGCTGATGCTTCTTGTTTTATTCCTGTTAGCTGATGCTTCTTGTTTTCCTGTTAGCTGATGCTTCTTGTTTTTTTCCTGTTAGCTGATGCTTCTTGTTTTATTCCTGTTAGCTGATGCTTCTTGTTTTCCTGTTAGCTGATGCTTCTTGTTTTCCTGTTAGCTGATGCTTCTTGTTTTCCTGTTAGCTGATGCTTCTTGTTTTCCTTTTAGCTGATGTTTCTTGTTTTCCTGTTAGTTAATACTTCTTGTTTTCCTGTTAGCTGATGCTTCTTGTTTTATTCCTGTTAGCTGATGCTTCTTGTTTTCCTGTGAGCTGATGCTTCTTGTTTTATTCCTGTTAGCTGATGCTTCTTGTTTTTTTCCTGTTAGCTGATGCTTCTTGTTTTATTCCTGTTAGCTGATGCTTCTTGTTTTCCTGTTAGCTGATGCTTCTTGTTTTCCTGTTAGCTGATGCTTCTTGTTTTCCTGTTAGCTGATGCTTCTTGTTTATTCCTGTTAGCTGATGCTTCTTGTTTTTTCCTGTTAGCTGATGCTTCTTGTTTTATTCCTGTTAGCTGATGCTTCTTGTTTTATTCCTGTCAGCTGATGCTTCTTGTTTTCCTGTTAGCTGATGCTTCTTGTTTTCCTGTCAGCTGATGCTTCTTGTTTTCCTGTTAGCTGATGCTTCTTGTTTTCCTGTCAGCTGATGCTTCTTGTTTTCCTGTTAGCTGATGCTTCTTGTTTTATTCCTGTCAGCTGATGCTTCTTGTTTTCCTGTTAGCTGATGCTTCTTGTTTTCCTGTTAGCTGATGCTTCTTGTTTTCCTTTTAGCTGATGCTTCTTGTTGTTTTCCTGTTAGCTGATGCTTCTTGTTTTTTTCCTGTTAGCTGATGCTTCTTGTTTTATTCCTGTCAGCTGATGCTTCTTGTTTTCCTGTTAGCTGATGCTTCTTGTTTTATTCCTGTTAGCTGATGCTTCTTGTTTTCCTGTCAGCTGATGCTTCTTGTTTTCCTGTCAGCTGATGCTTCTTGTTTTCCTGTCAGCTGATGCTTCTTGTTTTCCTATTAGCTGATGCTTCTTGTTTTCCTGTCAGCTGATGCTTCTTGTTTTCCTGTCAGCTGATGCTTCTTGTTTTCCTGTCAGCTGATGCTTCTTGTTTTCCTGTCAGCTGATGCTTCTTGTTTTATTCCTGTTAGCTGATGCTTCTTGTTTTCCTGTCAGCTGATGCTTCTTGTTTTCCTGTCAGCTGATGCTTCTTGTTTTCCTGTTAGCTGATGCTTCTTGTTTTATTCCTGTCAGCTGATGCTTCTTGTTTTCCTGTCAGCTGATGCTTCTTGTTTTATTCCTGTCAGCTGATGCTTCTTGTTTTCCTGTTAGCTGATGCTTCTTGTTTTCCTGTTAGCTGATGCTTCTTGTTTTCCTGTTAGCTGATGCTTCTTGTTTTCCTGTTAGCTGATGCTTCTTGTTGTTTTCCTGTTAGCTGATGCTTCTTGTTTTATTCCTGTCAGCTGATGCTTCTTGTTTTCCTGTTAGCTGATGCTTCTTGTTTTATTCCTGTTAGCTGATGCTTCTTGTTTTCCTGTCAGCTGATGCTTCTTGTTTTATTCCTGTCAGCTGATGCTTCTTGTTTTCCTGTTAGCTGATGCTTCTTGTTTTCCTGTCAGCTGATGCTTCTTGTTTTCCTGTCAGCTGATGCTTCTTGTTTTCCTGTCAGCTGATGCTTCTTGTTTTCTGCTCTGTAAATCCTCTTTGCTCCTGAACAGTGCAGATTCCCTCTCTGTGGGACTAATAAAGGAATATCTGATTTTATCTCATCTCATTGTATTTCATTTCAAACACGTTTAATATTTATGAGTTTATGATTGATGCCGTTTACATTCTGTGTGGTAGAATAATAATTGCCTTGATCCAGGACCATAATGCTGCGTGTGATATTTACGACGGATCAAACAGCTCTCTCTCTTTAATGCTGCTGCAGAGTCTCTGCAGTAAACTGAGCTAAACCTTCAACGGAGAACAAGACAAACTCAAATCCTTCTGTCAACGTGATTTAGCTTCAGGCAGACTGACTTTAATAATCTCAGTTCCTCAAGATTCTCAAACTCATAACATCCAATCCGTGGGGATTCCCCCCCAGTCCACAATGATTTCCTGGGTCAGCCGTCAAATCCCAGCAGACATCTGTGTTTACCCTCCTCTTCCTCCAGGATGCACACCGCAACGGCAAGATTCCCCTGGAGCTACACAAGGCTGATAAATGTGCTTTATGACCAGGATTTATTCCACAGTTTATTCGCCAGGAGAAGATGAGTGAATGTGTTTATCTTTAAAGCAGGTAGACGGTCAGAACAGGCTTAAAACAACTGATCCAGACGGGGATCGGGTGGAGGATCATCAATCAGCGGGTCAGGCAGGCAAAACACCGGCCGGAGAGCCGGAGAGCCGCCAGGGCGGATGTAAACAAGACAATCCAGCAATGACTGAGTGGAGATGGGCCGCTGTATATATATATATATATATATATATATATATATATATATATATATATATATATGTGTACTGTGAGGATGATTAGGGAAATGAGGAGCAGGTGGGTGGAAGGTCAGGTGACGGGAATGGTCGGACCAGGGCTACTGCACGGCAGGAGGAGTTACTGGATCTACACTGACGGAACATGAGTATAAATTATGAAAAAAATAAATTAAAAAAATGTAAACTTTGTTACTAAAGTGTTTATGTTAGTTGGCTTTGATTCATGCAATTGGAGTTGGAATATTTTGTTTTTGAAAATGTCAGACATTGAAAGAGACTTTCATCAGCTGTTAACTCTTCCGGTTATTTCCAGCTTCCATCAGATGAAATGCTACGAGGATCCACATCTCGGTCTAGACATCCGCAGTTATTAATCTGATAAAACGTTCCTTTACTCACTCCAACACACTCTATTACATCCACTCAGATTATTATAGTTCTGACATCTACACACATGTATTCATGCACACAGAGACATGGATCACACATTGCTTCTGTTTTGATCTGTTATATCTCCATCTCTCTCTTTCTCTCACACCTCGGGCAGTGTGAAACGGACCTTAATCCATCACTAAGGGATTAGTTATAGACTGATAAATCAAACGGGAGAGAAGGGGCAGGGAGGGGGGGTGAGGAAGACTGAATGAAGAGGAAGAGGCACAGAAGAGGAGATGTTCCAAATCCTTTATTTAAAATAATTCATTCATTCATGTTTATTTCTGATTTATAACTAGAACAACTAACCCTAACCCAATTTGACCCTCAGTGCTGAGCAGCATCTCAGATTAATCTCCAGGTTCTCAGCTTTCAGATGATGTACACCACTTCTATGTGACATCTACTGTTGACCCCCTGGACCCCCTAAAGACCCCATGGACCCCCTAAAGACACCATGGACCCCCTAAAGACCCCCCGGACCCACCTAAAGAAGACTAAAACAGGTCTATTGTGGGTCTCAAAGGGTTAAAAGAAAAGAGAAGAAGGGTAATGATGGACGGGAACATGTGGTGGAAAGAGGGAGAGGAGGATGGAAGGAACAGCAGAGTAAAAAGTGAAACAGCAAGAAAAATAGAATTAGTTTAAAAAGCATGACATACTTTAATCCAAGTAAATGAAAATATATTACAACTATTCTATAAAGAAGGGAAGTCAGATCTACTGAGGAGAGAAAGAAAAGGACTGATGAAGGGAGGAAGATGAGTGGATAAGAATAATGAAGTAAATTAGTAACGGAATAGTGGGAGACGTGTGAAGGAGATGGAATTGATGAGGACGTGGAAAAAGGAAGTGGAAGTACAAGAGGACTGGTTGAAGGAAAGGGGGATAGAAAAGAGGGGACGTCTGTTTGAGGGGTGAGAGAAAGATGACAAGGAACACTAAGGAGGAAAGAGGAGAGAGAGAAGGATGGAAGGAAGATGGAGGGATACATGAAGGAAGAAGGGGATGAAGGAGAGAGGGATGGAGGGAGGAAAGAGGAGCAGCTGGCAGGAACAACAGCAATGTCCACAACAACGCCGCCCTTCTCTATTCTGTCTCGCCACAAAGAAAATTACCGGTGTAATGAATCGGACGAAATTGAGGCGAAGAAAGAGCAAGAGAGAGAGGGATGAGTGAAGGAGAAAGAAAGCCAGGGAACGACAAATCATCATGAAACAATCATTTATTCTGATCCACAAATATGTTCGACCTTCGCTGTTCTTCACACTGGAGGAACTGTTGAACAGTGTGTGTGTGTGTGTGTGTGTGTGTGTGTGTGTGTGTGTGTGTGTGCGTGCGTGTGTGTGTGTGCTTTCATGCATGTTTAAGTCAGCAAATGCTTGTGCTCGTGCATGATGGTGGACAAAATGTGTCCCTGCAAGCAAGCATGTACTGAAGCTGCCATGTGGACATGTGCACATTCAAACCTGTCAGTTTGTGGCTGGAAATGGAGACGACATGTATACAGATGTGCACCAGCTGATGGGTGCGAGCTGTCGCTCTGCATCTACAGATGTGCGAGCTGTCGCTGTGCATCGACAGATGTGAGTGCCGATCAAAATGTGAGGAGACTGAGAACAGATTCATCGGCTGCCCTCGCTAACTTCCCCTCCTTTCTTTCTGCTGAATCTATCGCTTCTCATTGCCGTCAATGTCTCTTCATCATGTTTTCAATCTCTCTCCATTATTCATATTTTTTTAAATTGCTAAAATCATTACCAAATGATAATATGAAAACAGTATGACAATGTGAAAGGGGTCGTTGGTAGTGAACTATCAGCTGAAGCTGCAGCTCCCCTCGACCTAACGGAGCTTCATAGTGAGTTCCAGCTCATTGTTCAGCTGCTCTGCCTGCTACTCTACAGTTTGGTTCACTCTCACTGCTCTCACAGCGTCCTTCCTATCAGGAAGATAAAAACACTCTAAAACCCCGACGGTCCACAACCTGCCCAGAACCAACAGCAGAGAGACACGGTGGTCAGCTGTTAGTGAAGAGCTGGTAAACATGGAGGCTAAACAGACAGACACTAAATGCCGGATGATGGATGATGGATGATGGATGATGGATGATGGATGATGGATGGTGGATGATGGATGATGGATGATGGATGATGGATGGATGATGGATGGTGGATGGTGGATGGTGGATGATGGATGATTGATGGATGATGGATGATTGATGGATGATGGATGATGGATGATTGATGGATGATGGATGATGGATGATTGATGATGGATGATGGATGATGGATGATGGATGATGGATGGTGGATGGTGGATGATGGATGATGGATGATGGATGGATGATGGATGATGGATGATTGATGGATGATGGATGATGGATGATTGATGGATGATGGATGATGGATGATTGATGATGGATGATGGATGATGGATGATGGATGATGGATGGATGATGGATGATTGATGGTGGATGATGGATGATGGATGATGGATGGTGGATGGTGGATGATGGATGATTGATGATTGATGGATGATGGATGATGGATGATTGATGGATGATGGATGATTGATGGATGATGGATGATGGATGATTGATGGATGATGGATGATGGATGATTGATGATGGATGATGGATGATGGATGATGGATGATGGATGGATGATGGATGATGGATGGTGGATGGTGGATGATGGATGATGGATGATGGATGGATGGATGATGGATGGATGATGGATGATGGATGGTGGATGGTGGATGGTGGATGGTGGATGATGGATGATTGATGGATGATGGATGGTGGATGGTGGATGGTGGATGGTGGATGATGGATGATTGATGGATGGTGGATGATGGATGATGGATGATGGATGGTGGATGGTGGATGGTGGATGGTGGATGATGGATGGTGGATGATGGATGATTGATGGATGGTGGATGATGGATGATGGATGATTGATGGATGATGGATGATTGATGATGGATGATGGATGATGGATGATTGATGATTGATGGATGATGGATGATGGATGATGGATGGATGATGGATGATGGATGGTGGATGGTGGATGGTGGATGGTGGATGGTGGATGATGGATGATGGATGGTGGATGGTGGATGGTGGATGATGGATGATTGATGGATGGTGGATGATGGATGATGGATGATTGATGGATGATGGATGATTGATGATGGATGATGGATGATGGATGATTGATGATTGATGGATGATGGATGATTGATGGATGATGGATGATTGATGGATGATGGATGATGGATGATTGATGGATGATGGATGATGGATGATTGATGATGGATGATGGATGATGGATGATGGATGATGGATGGATGATGGATGATGGATGGTGGATGGTGGATGATGGATGATGGATGATGGATGGATGATGGATGGTGGATGGTGGATGGTGGATGATGGATGATTGATGGATGGTGGATGATGGATGATGGATGGATGATGGATGATGGATGGTGGATGGTGGATGGTGGATGGTGGATGATGGATGATTGATGGATGATGGATGGTGGATGGTGGATGGTGGATGGTGGATGATGGATGATTGATGGATGGTGGATGATGGATGGTGGATGGTGGATGGTGGATGGTGGATGGTGGATGGTGGATGGTGGATGATGGATGATTGATGGATGGTGGATGATGGATGATGGATGATTGATGGATGATGGATGATTGATGATGGATGATGGATGATGGATGATTGATGATTGATGGATGATGGATGATGGATGATTGATGGATGATGGATGATTGATGGATGATGGATGATGGATGATTGATGGATGATGGATGATGGATGATTGATGATGGATGATGGATGATGGATGATGGATGATGGATGATGGATGGATGATGGATGATGGATGGTGGATGGTGGATGATGGATGATGGATGATGGATGGATGATGGATGATGGATGGTGGATGATGGATGATGGATGGTGGATGGTGGATGGTGGATGATGGATGATTGATGGATGGTGGATGATGGATGATGGATGGATGATGGATGATGGATGGTGGATGGTGGATGGTGGATGATGGATGATTGATGGATGGTGGATGATGGATGATGGATGATGGATGATGGATGATTGATGATGGATGATTGATGGATGATGGATGATGGATGATTGATGGATGATGGATGATGGATGATTGATGGATGATGGATGATTGATGATGGATGATTGATGATTGATGGATGATGGATGATGGATGATTGATGGATGATGGATGATTGATGATGGATGATGGATGATTGATGATTGATGGATGATGGATGGATGATGGATGATTGATGGATGATGGATGATGGATGATTGATGATGGATGATGGATGATGGATGATGGATGATTGATGGATGATGGATGATGGATGATTGATGGATGATGGATGATTGATGATGGATGATGGATGATTGATGATTGATGGATGATGGATGATTGATGGATGATGGATGATTGATGGATGATGGATGATGGATGATTGATGGATGATGGATGATTGATGATGGATGATGGATGATTGATGGATGATGGATGATGGATGATTGATGGATGATGGATGATGGATGATTGATGGATGATGGATGATGATTGATGGATGATGGATGATGGATGATGGATGATTGATGGATGATGGATGATTGATGGATGATGGATGATGGATGATTGATGGATGATGGATGATGATTGATGGATGATGGATGATTGATGGATGATGGATGATGGATGACGGATGATTGATGGATGATGGATGGTGGATGATGGATGATTGATGGATGATGGATGATGGATGGATGATGGATGGTGGATGATGGATGATGGATGATGGATGATTGATGGATGATGGATGATGGATGATTGATGGATGATGGATGATGGATGATGGATGATTGATGGATGGTGGATGATGGATGATTGATGATTGATGGATGATGGATGATTGATGATTGATGATGGATGATGGATGATTGATGATGGATGATGGATGATTGATGATGGATGATTGATGGATGGTGGATGATGGATGATGGATGATTGATGGATGGTGGATGATGGATGATTGATGATTGATGATGGATGATTGATGGATGATGGATGATGGATGATGGATGATTGATGATGGATGATGGATGATGATTGATGATTGATGATGGATGGATGGATGGATGGATGGATGGATGATGATTGATTGATGATGGATGATGGATGATGGATGATGATTGATGATTGATGATGGATGATGGATGATTTTGTAAGTCATTTTGCGGCCAATAACAACGCCATTTCTGCTTTTGGTCATTGTCATTTCAAGCCATGTAATCTGTACTGACTGCAACGCTTGCATGCATTTAGCATCTGCGTGAATGTGCTACACTCCGAGCTAGTGACGTAGAATAAAAAGTGAAGAAGACTAATGATATCGGCCGTGAGGGGAGGTGGATGGGTCCAACAAACACAGGACATCCAACCAGGAGACCGCTGTTCCTGTCCCAAAGTGTTGTTGAGTTATTTTGAAGTTACTTTAGTTTGTGATGTGTTTTCTACACTTATGTTAGGTTGTTAATGTACACGTTTTACTTAGTTTACACACTTACTTTAACTCCAACCATGATGTCTTTCCCAAACTTAACTAAGTGGTTTTGTTGCTTAAACATAACGGGGAGCGTTTCACGGTAACGACATGGCGTTAAATGAAATGCGTAAAGCCAAAAATGCGTTATCATGACGCGCAGAATGTCCTTAAAAAGCCGTGCTATGTATATACCTTCCATGATATCAGGTTGGTCTGCAGTGATATCTCGCTCCCATCAGCCTATTTTCGTTATTTCCTTTCTTCTGTTACTGGTTTCAAATGGGAAACGTCTCCTTTTCAAAGTGTCTATAGCAGGCAGCCGGTGAACTCAATGTTACACCAAATCTCATTAAAAACTTCACCAAAAGGCTTTTTCATACACAGAACCCTTAACCTCACTGGGAGCCCTTCTTCTCTGGCCTATAACCTTCATGGAGAACAATCTTGTAATAACCGTTATTGCCTGTGAATACTCGATGACGCAGAAGCTCCTTTTGTCTGTTACTACTCAACTCCTCGGTCCTCCGCTCCGATTGTTTATAAAACCGATAGTTACCTCAGTGCATCATGATGAAGAGCACGTTGATTCAAGGGTTTTGCCAACATGCCTCATAATCATCTTGTGTAACCTGTAAAAGTCACTGTGGGGCACAAA
Source organism: Sebastes fasciatus (assembly GCF_043250625.1). Lineage (NCBI taxonomy): Eukaryota > Metazoa > Chordata > Actinopteri > Perciformes > Sebastidae > Sebastes > Sebastes fasciatus. The sequence goes on along the minus strand of NC_133802.1, from coordinate 36,270,787 downwards.
ATGATGCACAAGATGTCTCAAAGTTTGCATGTAATCTACTTTTGCAGCCATAAGATGTGAACATTTCAATTTAGAAACACGATTTAGCGTTAGACTGCAAGTATGTAATGTAAACATGCAAACTTATAAATGCTTTGTTTTGACCCTTATTTCATCATAATATACTTTTCCTGATGTCTGCAGAAATATCCATCAGAGAATATTATAAATCATTTAGTAGCACATGTATTGGTTTGACCGAAGACTTCCTCAATGTTCAAAATGAATTGTAACATTTTATTTGAATTTAACCTCTCTATTTCTCACTATATGAATGTTTCAGTTTAGAGTGCTGAAGACTTCTTCCACTGCAGTTCTACTCGGAACTTCTACTACTACTATGAGCAGGCAGTGACCTTGACCTTCAAGACTTGGATGACCTCTATCCATCAACAATAAAGAAAATGTCTTTGTTGACATCACCGCCCTGTTACTTTGCTTTTATTGAAGGACACATTTGCTGGTTTACTGATCTTTTGGCATTGAACTTTTTTCTCTTTGTTATAAGTTAAGATTGTCTCTTGTTATTAGTTCTGTTAATGTGATTCTGGTTTGTGTTGGGTTTGGTTTCTTTTATATTATTTCATTCCAGTGTTTCCTGTTTTATTTGGTAATTCACTCCTCCTGTGTCTTGTCTGGTTTTACTTCCTACCTTTGTTTGTTTTTCCCGCCTTTATTGATTGTCTGCCACCCTGATTAGTTCCACCTGTGTTTAATCACCGTCTTGTATTTAAGCCTGTGTGTCCCCTCTGTCTTTGTCGGTTCGTTGTCGCTCCAGCCTCGTCTACCTGGTCCTCTGTTTTGCTTGTTACCTCCTGCCCTGATCCTGGTGTTCCTCATGTTTCCCTGGTTGGTGATTTTTGGTTTTGTTCTCAGCTTGGTTTTTGTTGTTGTTGGATTTGTTCTTTTGTACTTTGTTCCCCTCCCTGCATTTTTGTTTTTTTGATGCCTGTTGTTTTTTTGTTGTGTGGATTATTCAGCTGGATTTATTAAAGCTCGCTTTTATTTAAAAACTACCTTTCTGCCTGTAACTCTGCGTTTGGGTCCCTCTGTAAATTCACAACCCTGACAGGTATTCTTTTAGGTTTGATTGATGATTCGATATAAAATATTCATCATGCAAACGAGCAGGTACATCTGTCCATGTGCCCTTGAAAGTAACTCTGTTGTATTAAATATTGGAAATTACACATCACTGTTGCTTAAAGGCAGGGTTGAGGATGTTCTCCAGTATCTCTAGTTTATCTGTTCTACCGCTCTCCAACATCATCCACCCCACCTTTAACTTCTTGAGCAGCTCCTTTTTTAATCCAAATGAAAAGTTCTCTGCAGGTTCTGAATGCATTTATGACATTTTCTGTTACCAAGTCATTTCTAAGTATTATTGAACACCCAGATTGCATGTACGTGAGTTTAAGCGTGTACGTGAGTTGAAACGTGTACGGGAGTTTAAGCATGTACGTGAGTTGAAGCGCGTACGTGAGTTGAAGCGTGTGTATATATAGCTACAGAACATGGAAGAACACATGGATCTGAGATGTCACTGTTCTACTAATGTTGGATGATGACTGTGTTCTGATGCCAGATGGAGCTGCTCATGTGTCAACAAACAACAGATGTGTTTTGGTTGGAATGAAACGGAGTGTGATGAATTTGTGTTCTGAATCAGAGGTAACAGTCGGTGATTAGTGTGTGGTAGATGATGACTCATGACTTCGTCACCACTGGCTCCAGTTCAACCAGTCTGTGTACCGACCTGCTTTAAACTGGTCTAACCCTGAATGCGGATGTACAGACGTACTGTAATTATCAGCTATTAGGAGATGAAGTCCTGAAGTAGCCCTTTATACAGAAGCAGGAGTTATAGACATCCTTCTCATTGCTTTTGAGCTGCTTTAAGCTTTGCAATCCCGCTACTGTTGTTCAACAAACAACTGTAGAATATCCTTCCTAATATGAAATGACAGTGACAACTTAAACGTAATAACCTTTCAGAGCTGAGTGTTTGTCTGAAACACCAGACACATACTGTATAAGTCCTGCTTTATGAGAACATGTAACACAGCCAGCAGGCTCTCAGTGGAGAGGCTTTATGAGAACATGTAACCAATACAATTAAGATCAACTCCTAAAACACCTCCCTGTGAAAAAAAGAAAGAAAAGAGAATAAGGGAAAAGAGGGGGAAACCAAACAGCACACTCCACTCTGAAAACAAGAAGGAGAGGACAGACGGACGGACAGAGAGACAGACAGAATAAAGGCCATGAATCATAACCTCATTATTCTTTATTCAAATAAATTAAACAGAAAGTAATTTACATTCTGATGAATATTTCATATTCCATCTGGACCTGAGTTCTGTTCTCCTCTCTCTCTCTCTCTCTCTCTGAGTGCATGCTGGAGTGAAAGACGGTGAGAGCGTGTCTGAGCGTGATTGTGTTTTCTATCTTTTGTTTGTTTGTTTGTTTGTTTGTTTGTTTGTTTGTTAGTTAGTTGGTTAGTTGTTAGATTTATAACTGTAGTTTGAAGTGTGTTCGGCTCCGGAGCGGTGCCGACCGGCTCGGCTGGGAGTCATGCCGGCTCTTGGAGTCGGAGGCGGGGGGCTGGAGAAGCTCACCCGCCGGCATGGAGTTAAACTCTGTCCAGCTGTTATCTGCTCCGTTGAGGATTGCAGTTTAGCAATCGGAGAAATGGTCGGTTATGGCAGTGTTAAGTCCGCATCCAGAATGAATAATGGAGTCGTGATTTTTCTGGACAGCGTTGATAAAGTGAACGTGGTTGTTGAACAAGGTGTGGTGATTAAAGACACCTTTGTTCAGGTAGTGCCGCTGGTTAATCCGGCCAAAAAGATCATTCTGTCAAAAGTCCCTCCATTCATTAGTAATGAAATGTTGCAGAGGGAACTGGTGAGACATGGACATTTAATGTCTCCAATTAAACTGATTCCTCTGGGCTGTAAATCTCCTCACCTGAAACACGTGGTTTCCTTCAGAAGGCAGGTCTTCATGATTCTAAAGAACAACACTGAGGAGGTAAACTTGATGTTGAAGTTCAGGGTGGAGGAGTTTGACTACATTGTTCATGTGTCTTCAGGGAGAATGAAATGTTTTGGCTGTGGAATGGAGGGTCACCTCATCCGGACCTGTCCACAGAAACAAAACGCTGGGACACATAATGGTGAACCTGCAGCACAAAGTCCAGAACAAGACAATACTCAGAGTACACACAGTACACAGCAAGACAATACTCAGAGTACACACAGTACACAACAAGACAATACTCAGAGTACACACAGTACACAGAAAGACAATACTCAGAGTACACACAGTACACAGAAAGACAATACTCAGAGTACACACAGTACACAGAAAGACAATACTCAGAGTACACACAGTACACAGAAAGACAATACTCAGAGTACACACAGTACACAGAAAGACAATACTCAGAGTACACACAGTACACAGCAGACTGAAGCTGAGCAACAAGGGGCTGCTGGTTCTGAGGCTGCTGGTTCGGGTTCTGGTGGTCCGGATGCGGCTGGGCTGGTCTCTGCTGGTTCGGGTGCAGTTGGTCCAGTCTCTACTGGTCTGGTCTTTGCTGGTTCGGGTGCGGCTGGTCCGGTCTCTGCTGGTCCAGTCTCTGCTGGTCCAGTCTTTGCTGGTTCGGGTGCGACTGGTCCAGTCTCTGCTGGTCCGGTCTCTGCTGGTTCTGGTGGGGCTGGTCAGGTCTCTGCTGGTTCTGGGGGGGCTGGTCCAGTCTTTACTGGTCCAGTCTCTGTTGGTCCAGTTTCTGCTGGTTCAGTCTCTGCTGGTCCGGTCTCTGCTGGTCCAGTCCGTGCTGGTCCGGTCTCTGCTGGTTCTGGTGAGGCTGGTCCGGTCTCTGCTGGTTCTGGGGGGGCTGGTCCAGTCTCTGCTGGTTTAGGTGCTGTTGTGGAGGTTACTGATCAATCACATGCTGACAGTATTAATAGTGACACAGTCGACACACAGACTGAAACGAAGGAGGCAGAATGTTCTCTGGAGGAGGAAAGTGAGATGTTGGTGGATGAAGACTCTTCTAAAGTGAAGAAGAGGAAGCTGACTAGTGACGAGGGTCAGTCGTCTGGTAAAGAGAAGAAGAGGAAGGTGACTAGTGACGAGGGTCAGTCGTCTGGTAAAGTGAAGAAGAGGAAGGTGACTAGTGACGAGGGTCAGTCGTCTGGTAAAGAGAAGAAGAGGAAGGTGACTAGTGACGAGGGTCAGTCGTCTGGTAAAGTGAAGAAGAGGAAGGTGACTAGTGACGAGGGTCAGTCGTCTGGTAAAGTGAAGAAGAGGAAGGTGACTAGTGACGAGGGTCAGTCGTCTGGTAAAGTGAAGAAGAGGAAGGTGACTAGTGACGAGGGTCAGTCGTCTGGTAAAGTGAAGGAGAGGAAGGTGACTAGTGACGAGGGTCAGTCGTCTGGTAAAGAGACGAAGAGGAAGGTGACTAGTGACGAGGGTCAGTCGTCTGGTAAAGTGAAGGAGAGGAAGGTGACTAGTGACGAGGGTCAGTCGTCTGGTAAAGTGAAGAAGACCTCTCCTCAGAGTGAGCTCAGCCTGCAGTCAGGTGAGAGTGAAGGTGATGAGGAGAGTGATGTGGAGTCTCTAGCTTCCTCACAGACGTGGACTCACAAGAGGAGTGTCTACTCTTTAACCAGTATTAAGACGTTCCTGCAGGACACTAAGGGACTCAGGAATGTTAGAGTTGAAAGCGTGTTCCCTGATTTACAGCTCTTTGTTGATTCACTGACCAGGAGACTTACCGTATAAAGAAAATAGTTCAAAAGATCAAAAAACAGTTCAAAGATGATGAATAAATCTGATAGATATTCCTTTTTTTTCTTGTTTTGTTCACTTGCTTTTGTTTTACAACTTTTTTTCTATGCCATGGGGGACATACGAATAGGAAGCCTGAACATAAATGGAGCAAGGGATGATGGGAAAAGGGCTTCTCTTTTCAAGCTGTGTTCTCTTAAAAAGTTGGATGTTATTTTTATACAAGAGACACAAAGTACCTCTGATAACGAGGCTGACTGGAGGACAGAATGGACTGGTGATGATATAGAGACTCACAGTACCTCTGATAACGAGGCTGACTGGAGGACAGAATGGACTGGTGATGATATAGAGACACAGTACCTCTGATAACGAGGCTGACTGGAGGAGAGAATGGACTGGTGATGATATAGAGACACACAGTACCTCTGATAACGAGGCTGACTGGAGGACAGAATGGACTGGTGATGATATAGAGACACAGTACCTCTGATAACGAGGCTGACTGGAGGAGAGAATGGACTGGTGATGATATAGAGACACACAGTACCTCTGATAACGAGGCTGACTGGAGGACAGAATGGACTGGTGATGATATAGAGACACAGTACCTCTGATAACGAGGCTGACTGGAGGACAGAATGGACTGGTGATGATATAGAGACACAGTACCTCTGATAACGAGGCTGACTGGAGGACAGAATGGACTGGTGATGATATAGAGACACAAAGTACCTCTGATAACGAGGCTGACTGGAGGACAGAATGGACTGGTGATGATATAGAGACACACAGTACCTCTGATAACGAGGCTGACTGGAGGACAGAATGGACTGGTGATGATATAGAGACACAGTACCTCTGATAACGAGGCTGACTGGAGGACAGAATGGACTGGTGATGATATAGAGACACAGTACCTCTGATAACGAGGCTGACTGGAGGACAGAATGGACTGGTGATGATATAGAGACACACAGTACCTCTGATAACGAGGCTGACTGGAGGACAGAATGGACTGGTGATGATATAGAGACACAGTACCTCTGATAACGAGGCTGACTGGAGGACAGAATGGACTGGTGATGATATAGACACACAGTACCTCTGATAACGAGGCTGACTGGAGGACAGAATGGACTGGTGATGATATAGAGACACAGTACCTCTGATAACGAGGCTGACTGGAGGACAGAATGGACTGGTGATGATATAGAGACACAAAGTACCTCTGATAACGAGGCTGACTGGAGGACAGAATGGACTGGTGATGATATAGAGACACACAGTACCTCTGATAACGAGGCTGACTGGAGGACAGAATGGACTGGTGATGATATAGAGACACAGTACCTCTGATAACGAGGCTGACTGGAGGACAGAATGGACTGGTGATGATATAGAGACACACAGTACCTCTGATAACGAGGCTGACTGGAGGACAGAATGGACTGGTGATGATATAGACACACAGTACCTCTGATAACGAGGCTGACTGGAGGACAGAATGGACTGGTGATGATATAGAGACACACAGTACCTCTGATAACGAGGCTGACTGGAGGACAGAATGGACTGGTGATGATATAGAGACACAGTACCTCTGATAACGAGGCTGACTGGAGGACAGAATGGACTGGTGAAACCTTTTTAACTCATAAAACCAGTAACAGTTGTGGTGTTGGAATTCTTTTTTCCAAAAACTTTATTCCTCAGTCGGTAGAATGTGAAGAAGTTCTTAAAGGTCGTCTGTTAAAAGTAAGAGCAGTGTATGAAAATGTAAAGATGGTATTTATTAATATTTATGCTCCAGTTGTGGGAGTGGAGAGACTCGTGTTTCTAGATGTTTTAAACGAGGTGATTGAGAAGTGTAACAGTGAAGAATATGTCTTCATCGGTGGAGACTTTAACTGCACTGAGGACAGCAGGTTAGACAGGAACCATGCAGAGCCTCACGCTGCCTCTCATGGAGGCTCAGGAGTTGTGTGATGTGTGGAGAGGCTTTCACAACAAACAGAGACACCTGGACACATGTTAAGGATCATTTACTGTCTATGGCCAGGCTTGATCGTTTTTATTGTTTTAAGCATCATTTTAATGTTTTTAAAAGGTGTTTGATCAGCCCTGTTGGCTTTTCTGATCACTCGCTTGTAACAGCCTCTGTTTTTATAAAATGTGTAAAACCCAGTAGTGCTTATTGGCATTTTAACACGGCTTTACTGGAGGAGAAGAACTTCAGAGAAACTTTTAGTTTTTTTGGGAAAAATCACCAAAATATGAAACATGATTTTGTGTCTTTACAGCAGTGGTGGGATTTTGGAAAGGTCCAAATCAAACAGTTCTGTCAACAGTACACTCAGAATGTCACAAGAACCTTGACTAGTTCAGTGAAAGCTCTGGAGTCTGAAGTGGAGGAACTCAGAGACTTAGCTGAGACCACAAGAGACCAACGACACATTGAGACACTTGAAGTCAAAAAGTGTGTGTTAGCCAACCTGCTGAGTGTCTCAGCTCAGGGGGCTCTGGTTAGGTCCCGCTTTCAGAATGTAGACCAAATGGATGTCCCATCACATTTTGTCTTTGGTCTCGAGCGTAAAGGTTCATTCATAGTTTAAGGTCTGACACTGGGCAGGTTCTGTCTGATCACACTGCAATCCGTAAACATGCTGTCAGCTTCTACAGTAACCTGTTCAAATGTGAACACAGAGAGGAGCAGGCTGTGTTTCACAGCTTCTGTGCCGGTCTTCCTCAAGTTGAACAGCAGAGTAACATGGAGTTGGAAGCAGCTCTCTCATCTGATGAACTTTATGCTGCTCTGCAGAGCATGCAAAGTGGGAAAGCTCCTGGAATCGATGGAATACCTGTTGACTTCTATAAATCTTTGTGGTCGGTGGTGGGGGGGGATCTGCTGGCAGTACTGAGTGACAGTCTTGCCGGAGGACATCTGCCGCTTAGCTGCAGGAGAGCGGTCCTTACATTACTGCCGAAGAAAGGTGACCTGCAGTTCATTAAAAACTGGAGGCCCGTGTCTCTGCTCTGCTCTGACTATAAGCTCCTCTCTAAGGTGTTGGCAACGCGGCTGAGCAGAGTGATGGAACAGGTGATTCAGTGTGATCAGACCTACTGTGTACCGGGCAGGCTGATCACTGATAACATTATTTTGGTTCGAGACCTTTTAGAGATATGTAAGCTGTTTGGCCTCAAAGCTGGATTTATATCAATAGATCAAGAAAAAGCTTTTGATCGTGTCGAGCATGAATATCTATGGCTCACGTTGAGTGCCTTTGGTTTTAGTCCTGGTTTTATTGATACAGTTAAGGTTTTATATTGTGACATTCAGAGCGTCCTCAAAATCAATGGTGGTTTGAGCGCTCCGTTTCATGTTCAAAGGGGAGTTCGACAAGGCTGCGCCCTCTCTGGCATGTTATATTCTCTAGCCATCGAGCCGTTGTTGAACAAACTTAGATCTGATCTTAAGGGGCTGATTATTCCTGGTTGCAATACACCTTTAAAATTGTCAGCCTATGCAGACGATGTGGTCATCCTGGTGGACAGCCAACAGGATATTGACACGTTGGAAAAAAACGTTGTTCAGTTTGGCTCAATATCCTCAGCTAAAGTTAACTGGGACAAAAGTGAAGCTCTCAGTGTTGGTGGACTAGAGAAGAAGCTCAGTTTGCCTGGGGGGTTGATTTGGAAGACGGAGGGGCTGAAATATTTGGGAGTGTTTTTAGGTGATCAATCATTTGTTTTTAAAAACTGGGAAAATGTTCTTGAGAAGGTCAGAGGTCGTTTAGCAAAGTGGAAGTGGATTATAACCAAAATGTCATACAGAGGTCGAGTCCTCATCATTAATAATTTGGTATCGTCCACTTTATGGCATCGCCTGTCATGTGTCGATCCCCCACCTGATCTGCTGTCAAAGATCCAGGCTCTTCTTGTGAACTTCTTCTGGGACGGACTGCATTGGGTGCCTCAGAGTGTGCTGTATCTGCCGAAGGATGACGGAGGACAGGGCCTGATCCATCTGAGCAGCAGGGGGGCTACCTTCCGGTTCCAGTTCCTACAAAGGTTCCTGTGTGGTCCTGCTGATTTAGTGTGGAGGCCGCTGGCTTGCACCATTTTGAGTCAGCTAGGTGGACTGGGACTGAACAGATCTTTGTTTCTGATGGACTTAAAACAGACTGACATCAAGGAATTACCAGTTTTCTATCGTGGACTGTTTGAGGTGTGGAGCCTCCTTAATAAAAAAAGGCTGGGACATCACAGCTCAATGTACTGGCTGCTCCAGGAACCAGTTCTTTATGGGACCCGTTTCAGTGCAGTTTGTCAGGTGGGGCCGACTCTGCTCAGGCGGTTCTGTGAGTCTAATGTGGTGACTCTGGGACATGTAGTTCAGCTCGCAGGTGCAAACTTGGACAATGCAGCTCCTCTTGCCTGTCGACTAGAGGTGAAATCGACTCGAGCTATCTCTCTTCTGCTCAATAGATGGAGAGAAGCTCTCACAGTTAGTGAGCGGACTCTGTTACAGCAGTATTGTGACGGCTCTGTTAAACCTGATGATAATGATGTATTCCCTTCGGTGAACATTTTCCCAGATTTTAAGGACTGTACAGGATTGTTTTTAAAGAGTGGGAGTTCCTCTGAGTTTTCTTTCCAAGATGCAAAAGGAAAATGAATGTATAAAACTTTTGTCAAAGTTTTGCACAGGGACAAATTAAAGGGTAAAACTGACACTCCATGGAGAGCTCACTTAGGTCTCAGTGACAGTGTTGGACCTGAATGGAGAGCGCTGTATAAACCACCATTGACCTGCAGTGGAGGGTTATACATGGTATCGTGGCTGTGACTGCTTTTGTCTCGGTCATTAATTCTGATGTCAGTCATGAATGTCCATTTTGCACTCATCGTGAGACTGTTTTTCATTGTTTCATGGAGTGTTGTCGACTGCTGCCGCTGTTCACAATGTTGGGACAGCTTTTTGGACTGTTTGGGGAAGTTTTCACCAAAAGTGTTTTCATTCTAGGATACAGATACTCTCAGAAGAGTAAACGTGTTTTCATTCTGGGATACAGATACTCTCAGAAGAGTAAACGTGTTTTCATTCTGGGATACAGATACTCTCAAGAGTAAATGTGTTTTCATTCTAGGATACAGGTACTCTCAGGAGAGTAAAGGTAGTTTCATTCTGGGATACAGATACTCTCAGGAGAGTAAACGTAGTTTCATTCTGGGATACAGATACTCTCAGGAGAGTAAACGTAGTTTCA